>NC_133298.1:10524020-10545871 GCF_005239225.2 Populus alba
CAATTCATTAAGGATGGCCTGAGTAAGGGGTCTTTAGATAATCTTTTATTGACCCTTAAGACGCATCCTAGTGGAGATGTGCATCGTGTAATTCATGATTTATGGCCACAATTCCATAAAGAACATGATCGACTTAGTCTTGGGAATCTGACTAAAAAAGACCCTGTTTGCCATTTTTAAGAAAACTGGATTGGGAAGCCTATCCCCGACCCATAGAGGGCGTTTAAGCCGTTCTTGGACGTAAAACCAAGGGAAGATGTGAGCCACAATCACAACTACCTGTACATACACATGCTTTTTCAAAATAAATAATTAATAAAGAGAGAGAGAGAGAGAGAGAGTTTGTGAGACTACAGCTGGCCTACATATAGGTGGTATGATTGCATTTTCAATTTTCATCTATAAATTCTTCTCTTCCTTCCCTTCATTTCTACTCATCCCATACATTCATCAAATATAGAAGTGTGTAGAAATGGCAGGTTCCTCAAGTCATCATATAAGAAATATTTGTGTTTTCGGTGGATCAGTTCTGGAAAGAAAAAGAGTTTTTAGAAATCAGCAAATCATCTTGGTCGGGTACTAGCTGAGAGAAAGATTCATTTAGTGTATGGGGGAGGCAGCCTTGGGTTAATGGGAGGTGTGTCAATGGCTGCAATTTTAGGAGGCAGTCAAGTTTTGGGGGTTGTCCCCAAAGCTTTAGCAAATGGGGACATCATTGGAAAAACAATTGGAGAGGAACTACAGGTCCCAACAATGTCTGACCGACTGAATACCATGTTTAACCATGCTGATGCCTTCATTGCATTACCAGTGGTCTGGGCACATTGGAAGAGATCTTTCATATTTCATCTTGGCCCAACTGCACATTCACCATAAACCCATAGGTTTGTTAAATGTAATGGTTTTTATGATAATTTGCTTGTCTTTCCTTGATCAAGCTGTGGAACAGAATTTCTAACATCTTTCGGCACGACGAATCATAATCTCTGCTGCTACTGCTGAACAATTGATTGACCACTACAATCTTTCATCACCTGTCATTGATCCCTGCATGAGTCGTCTAGATTGGTCAACTAAGGAAAGCCGTAAAAGCTTAGATTAGATTTGAGCCTTCATCTGTGAAACCTTGTGTCTTTTGGTTTTTATTAATAGCATATTATTTTTTGTTACTTCTTATGTTTGTTAAGTGTGTTTCAGGTTTGTCATTGTTCCTGTTTCAGGTGATGTCTTCTATACTCTATCTTTCTACCTTCGAACATTGAGGACAATGTCTCGTTTTGGTTGGGGGGAGAGGTAGTAGTTAAAAAAAAAAAAAAAAAAAAAACTAACTTGCTAACTGTTTTTGCTATTATTAAAACCATTTGACAAAATTGTTATTAGGATGGCAGAGTATGGAATCAATTTTATTGACTCTAGAGACGCATCTTAGTAAGTTTCATTACCAAGGTCTATCATAATACTTCTTGAAATATCAGGTTTACAAACTCTCACATTGTTATCACTTGATTCTGCTCATATACTCATTTAACAAGTATTATTAAACTTCATTTTTCACACACACACTTTAACATATGATTGTGGGTTGCACATTGGATTATTACAGTAATTATGTTCTTTTGTTGAAGGTAACAACTAAGGGTAAAGGATAGTATATAATTTGCAAAAAAAAAAAAAAAAAAAAAAAAAAAAAAAAAAAGATAGTATTGATGATAATAAAACGTGGATAAGTTTGGTTTCGTAGCCTCCCTAACCTAAGCAATTAAGTCCGAAGGGGTGTTTTAACACCTAATACCCTAAAGTCAACTGACTTGGGAGCTATTTGCCCAAAGCTTGTTACATGGGTTAAGGAGAAAAGCTTAAGGGAATCAAACATTGCACTATCTACGTATCAGTATCTACAACCCGAGTTGCTTAAGCTCGTAGGGGTGTCTCAACACCTAATGCCCTAAGACCAACTGGTTTGGGAGTCATTAGCCTAAAACTCGTTACATGGGTTAAAGATACATTGTGTTTTAAGTTGTATGTGTATATAATAAAAAGAAAAAAAAAAGAAAAAAAAAGAGAAAAAAAAAAAAGAAGAAAAAAATCCCAACCCAAGGAAGTTCACCTTAAACATTTGAACATAATATTGTTTTCTTCCAACAAAAGCCCCATCATCTATTTTTCATTGAGCACACAAAAAAGAAGGTTATTAACATCTTGTTTACGAAGTATGAAGCAGGAATATAAATTTAATGAGAGTTTGTTTATCTGGATAGATTAATGAAGTTGAATGATGAATGCCTTGCTTTGTGGAACTTGCAAAATTGTTTCTCTATTTTAACGCTTTAGATTACTAGGGACTAGTAATAAGCTGGTTGGGGGGTGTGATTAGTACTTAAAAGTGCATGTTTATCAAGGTTTTATATCATCATTTTGCACTTGAAGTATCAATAACTCCTTAACTAAAGCATGTTTTATAATAACAAGTTTGATATTATAAGATACCTTAATTTATGGTAAATGCTCATTTTTAAATGCAGGACTATCACATAAATAAAAGGATTGATTGATGAGTTCAAGCATTGAAAGTTAAAGGACAAAGAGATGGCCAAACTTAGAAAAGAGATGTCGGTGCAGTCCAAACCGGAACATTGCTCGGTAATTGGATCATATCTGGAGCTCTAGATTTTGGATTTAGGTCCACTTTATATGGATGGAAAGGTAAGACAAAAGCCTACAACTTTCATGCGGAGCCCAAGATTTGAAAAGGTCGTTTTGAAGTCCAAATTGAAGGAACAACGAAGAAGTCCGAAGCTGTCCTGCAGCCCAAACACTATTTAGTGTTCAGCCCATATCTTGAGTTCTAGAAGTCCAAATGACCTCATCTTTTTTTTGTTGGAAAGCTGAGACAATTTCCTAGAACATTCTTGAGGATTCTGGGTAAATTATGATGTTAGCAATGACGTCTTGATCAGACAAGAAGATAAGGATTGTTATCTAGTCAAGATGTGGCCACCCACTCATCAATTAGTCAACAAATCAATAGTTCCAAATTTTGGCCTATAAAAGGAGGCACTTACCATGTATTGAGGCATCTTGGTTTACAGATCAAGATCATGCTCTTGCTTTCTCTCTTTGTATTGCTTATGTCTTGCTTTCATTAATATCAAGTTTATGCACTTCATTTCCTTTCTTTTACTTAGTTAACTTCTTTCTCATTTATGTTCTTATCTGTTTATTTATGTTTCTTTCTTTCATTATGTTTAGTTAAGTTAATTATGTCAAGGTGAAAAGGGTACACTAATGGTGTAAGAATAAGTATAATATAAACTTAATATGGACCTTAACGTTGAATACTAACATGTTTTATATTTGTTATCTTGTTCACTTTTAATACTTTGCTTGTTAAATGGTTAATCTAGATTTATGTTTGTATAACACTTGGTACAACAAATTACTTGGTACTTTCATAGCCCATACTGTATGGTATAACCGACACCTGAGCTATGAAAGGGACTTGATTTTGTTGTTAACATAAGTTATAATCATGAATGCCTGCCAACATTTACAAGTATTAGCTTTATTCGAATAAGATAACTAATGTAATCATGTTAACAATTTATAATCTGATTGGAACCTCCTTTATGTGTGGTTTCCAATTGAGTAATAAGAGTTTATATTATACTTGTTTGAAGTACCATTAGTGGATCCTCTAACCTTGACATTTGTTTTTATCATTGTTTAATCCTTACGTTAATCTTTCATCTCAAAGTTCTCATTAATTTCTTCATCTTCTGCTTTTATTATTGTTATTATTGTTATTTATTATTATTATTATTATTATTTACATTCTGTAATATATCCTCTTGATCTTTTCATAAACTTATATAGGCTGGAAACCTGTGACCCGATCTTTTGTATCATTCTCAGGTGTAACAACGCCACGTACTGAGTGTTATTGTTGTTATTGTTATTGTTGTTGTTGTTTTGTTGTCTTGTTATTTATAATTTATACAATTAACCTCTCTGTGGTTCGACCCCGGTCTTGCCGGGTTATTTATTACTTCGACACTCCTGCACTTGGGAGAAGACATCAAGCTTTTGGTCGTGTCATGTGTTGATTGCCGAGCCATCAACAACATAACGGTAAAGTATAGACATCCCATTCCTAGGCTTGATGACATGTTAGATGAGTTACATGATCCTGTATTTTCTTTGCACAACATTTCACTGGCCTGTATAGCTGAGAGAGGATTGAACAAGCCATTGGGATAGGAAAGATTGCTAACCCGATTAAGAACGGTTTTAGTTGGAAAAGGGATGGACACTGAAGTTGGTTGCCAAGGCACCTACCCTTCCTATAGCTAATTTCTTCATACCGAGTCCTAGAAATGAACTACCTTGTAGAAAACGTTATGGTGGTATTAGGCCAAGAATGGTCCACATCTGACTTCAACGAACTATTGAAAAATGCCATTGTCGAGAAAAGTGAGTGATTGAAAAATTTTGAAAATTCCAATCAATGATCATTAAATGTTTAGCCCCTTTATGTGTTACTATACCAATATTCATAGGCCAAGATGTTGGCATAAGTTCTTTGTTGTTGAACTTCTTTTCCAAAGCTTCAATCAAATAATGAGTTTGTCATTCAATCGTGTTTATGACCAAGCATTATTCATTTTCCTGAGAGAGTTTTATTATAAGAAGTCACGAATACACTTTGAAAGCCTCGCGTGGTCTCACAGATGCAATTCATCTATTTTACCAAAATCAGTTTCCCTACTGGAGTTTTGAAAATTTGATCTGACATTTTGATTTCAAAAATAAATTGATGTTTGATTAGTACTTAAAAGTGCATGTTTATCAAGGTTTTATATCATCATTTTGCACTTGAAGTATCAATAACTCCTTAACTAAAGCATGTTTTATAATAACAAGTTTGATACTATAAGATACCTTAATTTATGGTAAATGCTCATTTTAAATGCAGGCCTATCACATAAATAAAAGGATTGATTGATGAGTTTAAGTATTGAAAGTGAAAGGACAAAGAGATGGCCAAACTTAGAAAAGAGATGCCGATGCAGTCCAAACCGGAACATTGCTCGGTATTTGGATCATATCTGGAGCTCTAGATCTCGGATTTAGGTCCATTTTATATGGATGGAAAGGTAATACAAAGGCCTACAACTTTCATGGGAGCCCAAGATTTAAAAATGCCGTTTTGAAGTCCAAACTGAAGGAACAACGAAGAAGTCCGAAGCTGTCCTGCAGCCCAGACACTATTTAGTGTTCAGCCCATATCTTGAGTTCTAGAAGTCCAAATGACCTCATCTTTTTTTTTTGTTGGAAAGCTAAGATAATTTCCTAGAACATTCCTGAGGATTCTGGGCAAATTATGATGTTAGCAATGACGTCTTGTTCAGACAAGAAGATAAGGATTGTCACCAAGTCAAGATGTGGCCACCCACTCATCAATTAATTAACAAATCAATAGTTCCAAATTTTGGCCTATAAAAGGAGGCACTTACCATGTATTGAGGCATCTTGGTTTCCAGATCAAGATCATGCTATTGCTTTCTCTCTTTGTATTGCTTATGTCTTGCTTTCATTAATATCAAGTTTATGCACTTCATTTCCTTTCCTTTACTTAGTTAACCTCTTTCTCATTTATGTTCTTATCTTGTTCATTTATGTTTCCTTCTTTCATTATGTTCAGCTAAGTTAATTATATCAAGGTGAAAAGGGTACACTAATGGTGTAAGAATAAGTATAATATAAACTTAACATGGACCTTAACGTTGGATACTAACATGTTTTATATTTGTTATCTTGTTCACTTTTAATACTTTGCTTGTTAAATGGTTAATCTAGATTTGTGTTGTATAATACTTGGCACAACAAATACTTGGCACTTTCATAGCTCATACTGTATGGTATAACCGACACCTGAGCTATGAAAGGAACTTTTTTTTTTTTTTGGTAAGCTGACTTATGTATTAAAAGAAAAAGATACAAAGAATATAATGGGCATACCCAAGATTTACAATGAGGACAGAAACGAAAACCAACAAATGGCTACAGGCTAGCCACAACAAAACAAAAACTTGGACGAACTAGATATGCTAGGGGTACAAAAACAACCAGCTAAACATCAAATTAAGAGTCCATGTTATTGACCCTCCAAAGTCTTTGGATCCTTATGTTTTCATCTGTTTGTTGAACATTCCTTATCAAAACAAGCTTATCGCGAATGATACATTCGATTTGATCAAAAACCAAATTCGAAGCTTTAGACACATCTGCAAAGATCCTTGCATTCCGTTCTTGCCAGATACAATACACTGTAGCTGCGAAACCCAGTTTACGAGAAAAGTTGACGAAACTTTTTCCATGCCAAGAGACAGTGGCCAATCGAATCCATTCATCCAAGCTTTTTGTCATTCTTGGAATGTCGCATCTATCACAAACATTCCACCATAATGCTTTCGCAAAGGAGCATTATGAAAGGAACTTGATTTGTTGTTAACATAAGTTATAATCATGAATGCCTGCCAACATTTACAAGTATTAGCTTTATTCGAATAAGATAACTAATGTAATCATGTTAACAATTTATAATTTGATTGGAACCTCCTTTATGTGTGGTTTCCAATTGAGTAATAAGAGTTTATATTATACTTGTTTGAAGTACCATTAGTGGATCCTCTAACCTTGACATTTGTTTTTTTTTTTTTGGTAAGCTGACTTATGTATTAAAAGAAAATGATACAAAGAATATAATGGGCATACCCAAGATTTACAATGAGGACAGAAACAAAAACCAACAAATGGCTACAGGCTAGCCACAACAAAACAAAAACTTGGACCAACTAGATATGCTAGGGGTACAAAAACAACCAGCTAAACATCAAATTAAGAGTCCATGTTATTGACCCTCCAAAGTCTTTGGATCCTTATGTTTTCATCTGTTTGTTGAACATTCCTTATCAAAACAAGCTTATCGCGAATGATACATTCGATTTGATCAAAAACCAAATTCGAAGCTTTAGACACATCTGCAAAGATCCTTGCATTCCGTTCTTGCCAGATACAATACACTGTAGCTGCGAAACCCAGTTTACGAGAAAAGTTGACGAAACTTTTTCCATGCCAAGAGACAGTGGCCAATCGAATCCATTCATCCAAGCTTTTTGTCATTCTTGGAATGTCGCATCTATCACAAACATTCCACCATAATGCTTTCGCAAAGGAGCATTCGAAGAACAAGTGGTTGTGATCTTCATTATTGCAGAGACAGAGTGAGCACATATTGGGACCATGAATACCAAACCGATGAAGTCTATCCTGCGTTGAGAGTTTCCGTTGGATAGCCACCCAAAGAAGAAATGCATGTCTTGGGACAGCATTCTTGAACCACACGATGTCATGCCAATCAACCATTTGATGATGAATTCTTAGTTGTTCCCAAGCTACTTTGACTGAGAAACTCTGATTTGGCGAATCCAACCAAACAATCTCATCCTTTTGCCCCTTAGGAGTAGAGGTGGAAGGAATAGCTTCTAAAATGGGGTGCCAGCCAATAGCATGAGTGATAGGAATTCTCCATTCTAAGTTATTAATCAGCACGTTCACTCTCGCGTTGTGTTCCATACCTGAATCATAGATGAAACGTTCACCGTAGGTATCAGCGAGCGGGCTGTGAGGATGCCAATTGTCAAACCATAGAGAGGTTGTCATTCCATCTCCGATGACGTGCTTCATCTTCGGCCATGCTAAGGATCTGAGCTTTAGAATCTTTCCCCAAGCCCAAGAGCAGCTTCCTGGCGCCTTGATTGTCCAGAAATTCCTACCTCGCAAGAGATTGGATCTGATCCAAGTAGACCAGATTGAGCCATCTGAGTCATTGCACAAGTTCCAAATATGTTTCAACAAGGCAATCTTGTTCCATTCTGCTATCCTTTTTATGCCTAGCCCCCCCTCCTTTTTTGGAAGACATACCTGATCCCAAGCCACTTTAGCCCTGGTAGTGCTCATATCTGAACCTGACCAAAGAAAGGATCTCATAATTTGCTCAACATTTTTCACTACTTCCCCAGGTAATAGGAATAGAGATGCCCAATAGACCTGGATGGAGAATAAGACTGAGTTAATCAGTTGTACTCGCCCTGCGAAAGAGAGTGTTCTACAGGTCCAATGTCGAACTTTGGCGGTAATTCGATCCACGAGGCCCTTACAATTAACAGCCTTTAGTCTGGACGAGATAAGAGGCACTCCCAAATATTTCATAGGAAGCTCCCCCTCTCTAAACCCAAGAATACTGATAATCTGTTCCCTCTCAGCTCCTAACGAACCGCTCAAGAAGATGTCACTTTTGTTTGGATTTGGATATAGACCTGATAGAACCTGAAACTCTGTGAGTACATTTTTTGATCATACGGATTGAATGTACATCCCCTTTGCTGAATATCATCAAGTCGTCGGCAAAGCAAAGATGAGAAATTCTGTCCTTCTTGCATCTCCAGTGGAACTTGAAGTTTTGGTTGGCACTCATATTGCAGAACAGCCCTGACAGGATTTCCATGCATAGGACAAACAAATATGGAGATAATGGATCACCTTGTCTCAGCCCTCTCCCCCCTTGGAAGTAACCCGCAAGTTCACCGTTGACGTTGATTGAGAATTGACATGATGTAACACAAACCATGATCCAATCAATGACTGTTCTAGGGAATCCCATTTTTATCAACGTAGCATCAACGAAATCCCACCGAACAGAGTCATAAGCCTTCATCAGGTCTACTTTCATAGCACAACGAGCAGGACCCGTAGTTGTGTGATAGCCTTTCATTAGTTCCTGAGACAAAAGAATATTGTCGCTGATTCTCCGGCCAGAGATAAAAGCTGTTTGATACGGACCTACTAAGGATGGTAAAAACAACTTTCATTCTCCCAGCTAGAATCTTCGCGATGCATTTGTATACTGTATTGCAGCAAGATATAGGACGAAAATCTGTCAACCTCGTAGGATTAGCAACTTTAGGGATAAGGGAAATGGATGTAGCATTCATTTCTTTAAGCATTCTACGAGTCTGGAAGAAGGAGCTAACAGCGTTGATTACATCTTCCCCCACTATGTGCCACATTCTTTTGAAGAAACCTGCGTTGAAGCCATCTGGACCAGGAGCTTTGTTGTTTTTCAAACTAAACATAGCATGCTTAATCTCCTCTCTTGTGACATCTTGTGCTAGTACATGCTGTTGAGTTGCCGACAATTTGTAAATAATTGCCGATTGCATCACTTCCTCGTTCAGGACCCTAGGCATCTGTTTCACTCCCAATACACGCTGGAAGTATGCAATTACTTCTGATTTGACTGCCTCGTGTCCTTCAGCGACTTCTCCATCCTCCCTTGTAACCGAGAGAAGCTTATTTCTATTCTGTCTACCATTTACTGATTTGTGAAAGTAGCTAGTATTCTGATCCCCAAGCTAAGCCATTGTATCCTTGCCTTTTGTCTGAAAAAACACTCTTCCGCCCTGACAGTAGAAGCATAGTTACGAACAGCATCTCTTTCTCGCATACGCAATGTTGGATCCTCAGGCGCTGTATGCAGAGCTTGTTGAGCCCTATCCATGTGATCTTTTGCATCTTTGACTCTATCGGAAATATTGGAGAAGTGAGTCTTATTGAAATGTTTAAGCTCCTGCTTTAGCTTCCTTAGTTTGCAACACAGTTGATACATTGAACACCCTCCTGAATGCTGATCCCATACTTTCTTCACCAAGGGCATGAACTCGTCATGATCCATCCACATATCGAAGAATCTGAATGGTTTCTTTATGTTCTGAACATTGCCAGTGACTTTTACCACCATGGGAGAATGATCTGACATACCAGCAGGCAAGAATCTCGCTTCCGACAATGGGAAGCGCATATTCCACTTCTCATTCACAAGCACTCTATCTAGTTTCCGCATAATCATATTCTCAGGACATTGGTTCGTCCAAGTATAATGCATACCTGAATACCGAAGATCATCCACTTTCGCTTCACGTATACATGTTTCCAATCTGTCCATATGACCAGCCCACGTAGAAGACCCCCCTAACCTCTCTGACTGGTTGCGGATAGCATTAAAGTCGCCCATAAGAATCCATGGGGTTGACTCCCATCCATCACTACGACTCACAATATCAGACCATAAAGCCTCACGTACAGATGCATTATTGTCTCCGTAAATGATTGAAGTATTAAAACAGATATTGGTAGCTAATATCATGACAGAAACATGGATAGCCTGGTCTGACATTCCCAGAACATCCACCTTCACCAAATCAGCATTCCAACAAACCCAAATACGACCACGACAAGAGAAATCATAATTATACAAGAATGACCAATTACGCAGAAGAAGTTGCGAAACATTATCTTTATTCCTGTCTCTAACCCGAGTTTCAACCAAACCAAAAAAAACCATCCTCTCTTGATGGATGAGCTGACGCAGTTCTGAATGCTTTATGGGATCATTCAAACCTCTAACATTCCAACATCCAATAATCATAGGGAAATAGAGAGGAGTACCAAACATCAACACACGGATTACCTTGACTTGCCCCCCCTCGAGGAGCCAGATTTCTTACTCTTCTTTGAAAAGCCTGGAGAACCCGTTTTCTTTTTTTCTAGAGAGTCTCTAGCCTTGCTAGCTAACTGATTAATAAAAGTTTCCCCGTCAGAAGAAATCGGACTTTGCGGAATTGTTGGGATCAGTGACGTCGACTCCTTATCATCATCTTCCTTACCTGTACCACCTCCCATAACTCCAATATCAACATTCACCTCATGACTAACAGGGTTCATGGTTGCATTACAGATGGTTGAACTTTGATCTAAAGAAGTACATGCATCCCCTTCCTCCGGCACCATGTCTGCTCGTAAGCTCTTCAAAATAAGTGGAGAGGTAGGATTTTCATCTTCATAACAACCAGCATTGGGCACATCTAATGTCGCAGATTCATTCGTATTACAATCAGCACTCTGTAAAGCAGATACTAAACAACCATTCTCATTACAATTAAGCTCTTTAGATGCCAAACAATCATTCTCACCAATCGTAACACCCTTATTTCGTTTACCAACTACCTGCCATTGAAGCTGATTCTGCTTATTATCTGCATGTTTAGAGTTCACAGCTCCTATTTTCCTTTTGCCCTCTGCCCCCATTGTACGATCATCAACTTTACTGGTAGCACATATCGCTGTGGTATGTCCAAAGACATTGCAATTATTGCACCTTGAAGGAATCCATTCATAATCCGCTGAAATTGTTATGAATAACCCATTTGGACAGCAAAGGTCGTATTCCTTCACCAGCGTTTTCGAAGCTTCTATCTCAACGCAAACTCTTGCGTAGCTAAGCCTTTTACGCAACAATGTAGTAAGGTCAGCATGAAGGGGAACCCCAATAGCACTCGCTACACAACTCAGCCCCTTAACAGTCCAATACTCGAGAGGAACATTGTAGAGCTTAACCCATACCGGAACTCTATCCAGATCATCTTTCAAAAATTGCATGTTCGGATGCCAACGTTTAAGCACCAAAGGTCTGTTGGCCATGTGCCATGGGGCTCTCTCCAGAACATTAGTGGCGCGATCGACAGAATCAAAAGTGAAGAGAAAGAATCCATTATCAGAAGATAAAACTTCGGATAGACCGTGGGAGCCCCATATTCTTTTAGCAATAGAATTAACAACAGGATAGGGTAATTTCTGACCCACGAAATGACCAACTAGAGTGGATTTCCAAAGTTCACAGCCATCCTCAAACACATCAAGTGGAGGAGCTACTGTCACACGACCATCAGTTATTGCGGGGGGAGCAAAAATGCAAGTTACGGACTGGATTCATATCAAGGGACATCCTACCCTTATTTTCATCAACATCAGAGCCCTTCAAAGCATTTAAAAATTCAATTTGGGGCTAAGGTGTAGTTATTCTTGTTGCTTAGACCCAACCTTCAACTCATCACCTTTAGAACCCAACACAGGATTCATGTCATGACTATTTAGCATGTCTTGGAGCTCTAATTGTAAAGTATGTCCAGATTTAACTCCATTGTGTTGTTCAATGTCAGAGCTAACCATTGGAACAAATTTGACAGCAGAACACAAAGACAATTTGGCAGCATACAAATACTAGAAAAAACTCAGTCCAAGAAGCACTAATAAGCGACCAGCACTATGATTGGAACACCGATCAGTTCAAACATCCCAACGGTTCAAAGGAAGATACACATGTTATGTATAACATATTCAAAAATCAGCACAGTTTAACGGTTGGATCGCCGCAGATCTTAATTATACCGAAATTGACCTGAGAATGACGACCTTCTGTTGAACATGTAGACAACGTTGCTGGAGGCTTAATTTCTAATCTCCACCGTTCAGAAAGTGTATCATAACCCGATGCATCACATATCCAAAAATAAGCTTGATCCAACGGTGGAAGAAGGAGAAATGTGCCGGCGGCTCTGACTATTCCGAGAAGGATTTCTCCAGAAATATTCAAATGGCTGGCTTCCGCAGGAGGAATCCAATATGGACGATCCCTCTGGACAGAAAGTAGGCAATATAGATGTTCACAACATACCAAAAAATAGTCTGGATCCAACGGTATAACAAGGCAAAACGGGCCGGCGACTCTGACAGCACTAGGGGGTTTTCCAGAAAATTTCAATTGTCCAGATTTCTTAAACGGCGGAAGCTTTAGAAGATCCCTCCGGTCAGAATGTAGGAAATAGTTCAGTTCACAACATAACCAAATCTTGGCTTGATCCAACGGTGGTCGCCGGAGATATGGCTGTTGGAGCACTGCCCCTTTGAATCTTTCCTCTCTAACCTCCCAGCAAGTGATACCTAATCCTTACATTTGTTTTTATCATTGTTTAATCCTTACATTAATCTTTCATCTCAAAGTTCTCATTAATTTCTTCATCTTCTGCTTTTATTATTATTATTATTATTATTATTATTATTTACATTTTGTTTATATTATATAATATATATCTTTGATCTTTTCATAAACTCAGTATATAGGCTGAAAACCTGTGACCCGATCTTTAGATCATTCTCAGGTATAACAACGCCACGTACTGAGTATAATAATAATTATTATTGTTATTATTGTTGTTGTTATTGTTGTTATCGTCTTGTTATTTATAATTTATACAATTAACCTCTCTGTGGTTCGACCACGGTCTTGTCGGGTTATTTATTACTGCGACACTACTGCACTTGGGAGAAGACATCAATCGTTTGGTCGTGTCAAGTTTTTGGCGCCGTTGCCGGGGAGGTAAATTCTTGTATAAATTATAATATTTATTTTATTTTCTCTTTTCACTTTTCATTTTATCTAACTTTTATTTTCTTTGTTTTGTTTTGTTTCCTTTTCTTCTATTTTCTTTTCTTCGTTTTATTCCCTTTTTACACGTGCATGCGAGTTTGGTCACGTACATTAAGTGGTCGACTTTGTAGGGTATCCTCATCATTTTCAGAAAATATGGCCGAAGAAGATAATCAATCGCTTCATAATGAGAATAATGAGAATAACCGTATGAGAACACTTAGAGACCACATGAATCCCACAAGAACAAGTGCACCCTCATGCATAGTTTTCCCTCCTGATGCATCTCATTTTAATTTGAAGCCAGACATTATTCAACTTTTACCTTCTTTTCATGGCTTAGACCTAGAAAATCCATACTTGCATTTAAGGGAATTTGAGGAGGTCTGTAATACCTATAATGACTCAAATTGTAGCATGAACACCATTCGATTAAAGCTTTTTCCTTTTTCATTAAAAGATAAAGCTAAAACATGGCTACAAAATTTAAGACCAGGATCCATTCGTGCTTGGGATGAAATGCAACAACAATTTTTAAAGAAGTTTTTTCCATCTCACAGAACAAATTCTTTCAAAAGACAAATCATCACTTTCACTCAAAAACCAGGAGAAACATTTTACCAATGTTGGGATAGGTATCGAGATTTGCTTAATACTTGCCCACATCATGGTTTTGAAACATGGAGATTGGTTTCACATTTTTATGAAGGTTTAACACCTAGAGATAGGCAAATGGTTGAATTGATGTGCAATGGAACTTTCGAAGATAAAGACCCTAATGAAGCAATGGAGTACCTAGACTTGCTAGCCGAAAATGCTCAAAATTGGGACACCACAGGTACTTATGAGGCACCAAGTAAAACTCAACCTCATACATCTAGTGGAGGTATGCACAACCTTAGGGAAGATCATGACCTCCAAGCTAAGTTTGCATCTTTAGCTAGAAAAGTCGAAGCACTTGAATTGAAAAAAAGTGGTCAATTAAAATCTGTTCAAGACATTGTGTGTCAAATCTGTGAAACCAATGAACATTCAACAAATGATTGTCCAACTTTGCCTTCTTTTAAGGAATGCCTCCATGAACAAGCCCATGCTTTAAACAATTTCCAAAGACCCAACCATAACCCATACTCACAAACGTACAACCCTGGTTGGAGAAATCACCCAAATTTCAGTTGGAAGAGTGATAGAAACAATGCACAAACTTCACAGCCACCGTTTCAAGCACATCATAATTTTCAAAATTCTCATGGATATGCACCTCCTTATGCTCCACCTCCTAGAAGAAATTTTGAGGAAACATTGCATGCATTCATTGAAAAGCAGGAGACAATCAACACTCAACTTGCTCAAAGCATGACAGATTTTAAAGATGCTCTTGCAAAATTAACATCTGCTCTCAGTTTCCAAGAGAAAGGTAAGTTTCCATCTCAACCACAGCAAAATCCAAAAGGGCAATACAATGTAAATGTGAGTAGTTCTGGAAGCCAACACATGGATCAAGTCAAATCAGTCATCACTCTTCGTAGTGGTAAGGTTATTGAAAAACTCATTCTTGAACCTTGTGAGAAAGATGATGAGTCTATCTCTGAGGGTAAGGAATGGGTTGAACCTGAACATTGCAAAGAGAAGGATGATTCCCCGCCAGCACTTCCATTTCCTCATGCCATGACCAAACAAAGGAAAGTCAATCACAACTCTGAAATCTTTGAAACTTTCAAACAGGTAAGGATCAATATACCTTTGTTGGATGCTATTAAACAGGTTCCTTCCTATGCTAAATTTTTGAAAGATCTGTGCACCGTGAAGAGAAAACTGAATGTGAAAAAGAAAGCCTTTTTAGCCGAACAAGTAAGTGCCATTCTTCAAAACAATAATGCTTTGAAATATAAAGACCCTGGTTGTCCTACAATTTCTTGCTTTATTGGAGAACATAAAATTGAAAGAGCCTTACTTGATCTTGGAGCTAGTGTGAATTTACTTCCATATTCAGTCTTTCAAAGTCTCAATCTAGGTGAGTTAAAACCAACCTCTATAACTCTTTTACTTGCCGATAGATCTGTAAAAGTGCCTAGAGGAATAGTTGAGGATGTGTTAGTACAAGTTGATAAATTCATTTACCCTGTGGATTTTGTTGTCTTGGATACACAACCTGTTGAAGCATGTAATTCAATTCCTGTCATTTTAGGACGTCCATTTCTTGCCACTTCTAATGCATTGATTAATTGTAGGAATGGACTGATGAAGCTATCATTTGGAAACATGACATTGGAGATGAATATTTTCAACATTTACAAGCAACCTGGAGATGATAATGATTTACAGGAAGTGGACTTTATTGAAAAATTAGTTCATGATCAATTTCAAACCACTTCTAGTGAAACTGAGATTGATGAATCTGATGATTTGCAAATGGTCTACTTTCAGGAATCAAAGGCATGCAATTGGAGACCACAAATTGAAGAATTGCCACCACGATCAATTGAGCCCATACCTTCAAGTGTTCAACCACCAAAACCTGAATTGAAGCCGTTACCATTTAATCTCAAATACTCATTTTTGGGAGAAAATGAAACTTTTCCGGTAATAATCTCTTCCAAACTTAATGCACATCAAGAAGGTAAGTTATTACAGATTTTGAAAATGCACAAAAATGCATTAGGATGGACCATAGCTAACATAAAAGGAATTAGCCCTTTGATTTGCACACACAGGATTTATTTGGAGGAAAATGCTAAACCCTCTAGAGAAATGCAACGAAGGCTTAATCCTAATATGAAAGAAGCAGTGAAAAATGAAGTCATTAAGCTTCTAGATAATGGAATCATTTATCCTATTTCTGACAGCAAATGGGTAAGTCCTACCCAAGTTGTACCCAAAAAGTCTGGAGTCACTGTGATAACGAATGAGAAAAATGAGTTAATTCCAACTAGGACTGTTACTGGTTGGCGCATGTGCATTGACTATAGGAAACTTAATTCAATGACTAGAAAAGATCATTTCCCTTTACCTTTCATGGACCAAATCCTAGAAAGAGTTGCAGGTCATGAATTTTATTGTTTCCTAGATGGCTATTCAGGTTACAATCAAATTGAAATTGCATTGGAAGATCAAGAGAAGACTACTTTCACATGTCCATTTGGTACTTTTGCATATTGAAGGATGCCTTTTGGATTATGTAACGCACCAGCCACGTTTCAAAGATGCATGCTTAGCATATTCAGTGATATGGTTGAACGTTTTCTTGAGATTTTTATGGATGATTTTTCTGTTTTTGGTGATTCATTTGATGATTGTTTGACTAACTTAGAAAAGGTTTTGAGCAGGTGTGAAGAGAAGAATCTTGTATTGAATTGGGAAAAATGTCACTTTATGGTAACAAACGGCATTGTACTTGGTCACATTGTTTCATCGAAAGGAATTGAGGTTGACAAATCTAAAATTGAGTTAATTGCCAACTTACCAACACCAAAATCTGTTAAAGATGTTAGATCATTCTTAGGACATGCTGGTTTTTACAGAAGGTTCATCAAAGATTTTAGTGTAATATCTAAGCCCTTGAGTAACCTTCTAACAAAGGATAATATTTTTGAATGGACTGAACATTGTGAAGAAGCCTTTGTTAAACTTAAAAACTTGCTTACTTCTGCTCCTGTCATTCAACCTCCTGATTGGTCATTACCTTTTGAAATAATGTGTGACGCTAGTGATTATGCCGTGGGTGCTGTCTTGGGACAAAGAAAAGATAAGAAACCTTATGTGATTTACTATGCAAGTAAAACTTTAAATAGTGCTCAAATGAATTACACCACCACTGAAAAAGAATTACTTGCAGTAGTATTTGCTTGTGATAAATTCAGATCTTATCTTGTTGGCTCACCTGTTGTTGTTTTTAGTGATCATGTAGCATTGAAATATCTTCTTTCTAAGAAAGATTCTAAGGCTAGATTGGTGCGGTGGATTTTGTTACTTCAAGAATTTGATATCACAATCAAAGACAAGAAAGGCACCGAAAATGTTGTTGCAGATCATTTGTCAAGATTGACAACAGATTCGAAATCTGACATCACACCAATCGATGACTACTTTCCCGATGAATCTTTATTTTCCGTTTCTACGATGCCTTGGTTTGCTAATATTGTTAATTTTCTTGTTTCAGGACAATTGCCAGCTCATTGGAGTACCCAAGACAAAAGAAAGTTCTTGAACGAAGTGAAGAACTTTTATTGGGATGACCCTTATTTATTCAAATATTGTCCTGATCAAATATTTCGAAGATGCATTCCTCACAATGAGGTAAGTAGTGTCATTAAATTTTGTCATTCTGAGGCATGTGGGGGTCATTTCTCATCAAGAAAGACAACTGCAAAAATCTTACAAGGTGGATTTTATTGGCCCACCATGTTCAAAGACTCACATGCATTCTGCAAGACTTGTGAAAATTGTCAAAAATTGGGATCTATTTCAAAACATCACATGATGCCTTTAAATCCTATTCTTGTCATTGAGATCTTTGACTGTTGGGGTATAGATTTCATGGGTCCATTTCCTCCATCATTTGGTTTCGTGTACATATTAGTCGCAGTAGATTATGTTTCAAAATGGATAGAGGCAATTCCAAGTCAAAACAATGATCACAAAACAGTGATAAAGTTTTTGAAAGACAATATTTTGAGTCGATTTGGAATTCTTCGAGCCATAATAAGTGATGGTGGAACACATTTCTGCAACAAGCCATTTGCTTCTTTAATGAAGAAATATGGAATCATACACAAAGTTGCCACCCCTTATCACCCTCAGACAAGTGGACAAGTAGAGCTTGCTAATAGGGAGATCAAACAGATCTTGGAGAAAACGGTGAACCCTAATCGGAAAGACTGGTCTTTAAGACTTAATGATGCCCTTTGGGCTTATCGAACTGCATATAAAACATCATTAGGCATGTCACCTTATAGACTAGTCTATGGAAAACCTTGTCACTTGCCTGTGGAAATTGAACATAAAGCTTATTGGGCTATTAAAGCTTTCAATTCAAACATTGATGATGCTAGTCAGCTGCGAAAATTGCAAATAAATGAGCTTGAGGAAATTAGAAATGATGCATATGACAATTCAAGAATTCATAAAGCAAGAATCAAAGAGTTTCATGACAAGAAAATACTGAGAAAAACATTCAATGTTGGTCAAAAAGTCTTGCTTTATAATTCTCGACTCCATTTATTTCCTGGAAAACTAAGATCAAGATGGAGCGGTCCTTTTATTGTGAAACATGTGTATCCATATGGGGCCTGTGATATCGAGAATCCAAAGAATGGCAATGTTTTCAAGGTAAATGGGCATCGGTTGAAAGTTTATTTTGATAATTTTTCAGTTGAAAATGACTCTACTGAATTGAGTGATCCTGTATATAAAGATTGATTCTTTTTCTCACATTGTTTTGTGTTTGTTTTGGTGTATCTTTTGTTTTGCTAGTTTCTCTCACCCCGGTCAAATGGCGGATAACGGTACTCCGTGACTCTTAAGTTGGTTCTTTCGGTTTCCCATGATAACTGATATCTGTGTATATAATTGTGTAATTCTTTGCTCTTTCTTCTTTCTTTGAATCTCCCATCCAATTCTCATTTGAAGATGAACACCACTCTTGAAAAATTGAAAAAGTATTTTCCCGCTCTGCCTCAGAATGCGATTACAAAAATTTACCGTGCTAGGTGTGAAAGATTGAGGTTGTTAATGAACCATGAAATTCTTGAAGATATTCGTTGGCTGATTGAAGCAAAGGTCCGATTATCAGGTGAGTCCTCCAATTCTTTCATTCCACACATGCCTGGAACAAGTAAAAGCACTTTTGCAAAGAAACGTCGTGCAAAACGACTGAAAGTCTGTCACAGATGTGCCAGATGGACTTGTAATGCGACATGTCGTTCTTTAGGAATGGTATCTGTAAACCGTGAAGATAAAATACAATTCATTAAGGATGGCCTGAGTAAGGGGTCTTTAGATAATCTTTTATTGACCCTTGAGACGCATCCTAGTGGAGATGTGCATCGTGTAATTCATGATTTATGGCCACAATTCCATAAAGAACATGATCGACTTAGTCTTGGGAATCTGACTAAAAAAGACCCTGTTTGCCAGTTTTTAAGAAAACTGGATGGGAAGCCTATCCCCGACCCATAGAGGGCGTTTAAGCCGTTCTTGGACGTAAAACCAAGGGAAGATGTGAGCCACAATCACAACTACCTGTACATACATGCTTTGTCAAAATAAATAAATACAGAGAGAGAGTGTGAGACTACAGCTGGCTACATGTAGGTGGTATGATTGCATTTTCACTTTTTCATCTATAAATTCTTTCTCTCCTTCCCTTCATTTCTACTCATCCCATACATTCATCAAAATATAGAAGTGTGTAGAAATGGCAGGTTCCTCAAGTCATCACATAAAAAATATTTGTGTTTTCGGTGGATCTAGTCCTGGGAAAGAAAAGGAGTTTTTAGAATCAGCAAATCATCTTGGTCAGGTACCAGCTGAGAGAAAGATTCATTTAGTGTATGGGGGAGGCAGCCTTGGGTTAATGGTAGGTGTTTCAATGGCTGCATTTTTAGGAGGCAGTCAAGTTTTGGGGGTTGTCCCCAAAGCTTTAGCAAATGAGGACATCATTGGAAAAACAATTGGAGAGGAACTACAAGTCCCAACAATGTCTGACCGACTGAATACCATGTTTAACCATGTTGATGCCTTCATTGCCTTACCAGGTGGTCTGGGCACATTGGAAGAGATCTTTCATATTTCATCTTGGACCCAACTGCACATTCACCATAAACCTATAGGTTTGTTAAATGTTAATGGTTTTTATGATAAGTTGCTATCTTTCCTTGATCAAGCTGTGGAACAGGAATTTCTAACATCTTCAGCACGACAAAATCATAATCTCTGCTGCTAACTGCTGAAACAATTGATTGGCCAACTACAGTCTTTCATCCCTGTCATTGATCGTTGCATGAGTCGCCTAGATTGGTCAGCTAAGGAAAGCCGTAAAAAGCTTAGATTAGATTTGAGCCTTCATCTATGAAACCTTGTGTCTTTTGTGTTATTAATAACATATTATTTTGTTTTGTTACTTCTTATATTTGTTTAAGTGTGTTTCAGGTTTGTCATTGTTCGCTATTTCAGGTGATGTCTTCTATACTCTATCTTTCTACCTTAGGACATTGAGGACAATGTCTCGTTTTGGTTGGGGGGAGAGGGTAGTAGTTTTTTTTTTTTAAAAAAAAAAAAAAACTAACCAACTAACTGTTTTGTTTTTTTAAAAAAAACCATTTGGCAAAACTGTTATTACTAGGATGGCAGAGTAAAGAGGAATTATTCTGAGACGCATCTTAGTAAAATTTTCTAATGGTTATTTGCAATATTCATAACAAGGCCTACTAGAATACTTCTTGAAATATTCAGGTTTACAAACTCTCGTATTGTTATCACTTAATTCTGCTCGTATACTCATTTAACAAGTATTATTAAACCTTCATTTTCACACACACACTTTAACATATGATTGTGGGTTGCACATTGGATTATTACATTATTTATGTTCTTTTGTTGAAGGTAACAAGGGTAAGGGTTAGTATATAATTTGCAAAAAAAAAAAAATGATGATAATAAAAACGTAGATAAGTTTGGTTTCGTAGCCTCCCTAACCTAAGCAATTAAGCCCGAATGGGTGTTTTAACACCTAATACCCTAAAGTCAACTGACTTGGGAGTTATTAGCCAAAGCTTGTTACATGGGTTTAAAGAGAAAAGCTTAAGGGAATAAACATTGCACTATCTACGTATCAGTATCTGCAACCCGAGTTGTTAAGCTCGTAGGGGTGTCTCAACACCTAATGCCCTAAGACCAACTAGTCTGGGAGTCATTAGTCTAAAACTCATTACATGGTTTAAAGATACATTATGTTTTAAGTTGTATGTGTATATAAATAAAATTAAAAAAAAAGAGAAAAAAAAAGAGTAATAATAATAATAATCCCAACCCAAGGAAGTTCACCTTAAACATTTGAACATAATATTGTTTTCTTCCAACAAAAGCCCCATCATCTATGTTTTCATATATTGAGCACATAAAAAGAAGGTTTATTAATATCTTGTTTAAGAAGTATAAAGCAGTAATATAAATTTAATAAGAGTTTGTTTATTTGGATAGATTAATGGAAGTTGAATGATGAATGCCTTGCTTTGTGATACTTGCAAATTGTTTCTCTATTTTAACGATTTAGATTACTAGGGACTAGTAATAAGCTGGTTAGGGGGTGTGATTAGTACTTAAAAGTGCATGTTTATCAAGGTTTTATATCATCATTTTGCACTTGAAGTATCAATAACTCCTTAACTAAAGCATGTTTTTTATAATAACAAGTTTGATACTATAAGATACCTTAATTTATGGTAAATGCTCATTTTAAATGCAGGCC
>NC_133298.1:10846371-11005599 GCF_005239225.2 Populus alba
TCGAGAACTCGAAAATTTGAATTTTCTTCCAATTCAATCGAAGGAGCAACTCGATATGGTTCAACTAACTCACGAACTTGAAAGACTTCATCTCGCACACTTGTGTCTTCGTTCTCATCCTGAACAACCTCGACACGACCCCGTGGTTTCGTTTTTAAAACGGACAACCAATCAACTCTTGATCGATCCTTTCTAAATGAAGGGGTGTATGTGTAATAAACTTGTTGACATTGCTTTGCGAAAACAAAGACATCATTTATGTTGCGGAGTCTAGCTTTTGAATTGATTTCGACCAGACCATGGTACAGATCAACTCTGATTCCTCTGTCCGTCGTGTCATACCAATAACATTTGAATAAAAACACTTTATTCTGCTCGCTATGATATTGCAGTTCGACGACCTCTTCTAATCTACCATAGTAGTCAACTTCTAACTGGCTACTTGTGGATCCCTTAACACAAACACCGCAGTTGTATGTCTTTCTTCCTTGCTCGTATTCTTCAGTATGGAAAACATATCCATTGACAAAATACTCATTGTAGCACTTAACTTTTCTTTCAGGGTCGAGGCTTAGTGAAGACAATGACTTAGCCGCACTCCTTCCCATTTGATAAACCTTGTAAATATATGTAATTAAATGTATTCAATAAACGGTAAATGAACGAGAATCTCGTAATGACATGCATACGTTAGAATGAGTTTGTGATAGTGCTTACATGTGTTCTGAACCATGTGGCAAATTGTTCATCTTGTAATTGAAAGATCTGGGATTCGGTCAGCTGCGAGTTATTGGAGAGCAAATATTGTCGATGTTGCCTGCAAGTGATAATGAGTGTATGATATTACAATATATAATTAACAGTATATTACTGACAAAGTTTAATTAGTATTACACATATATAGACTTACTGAATAAATGGTCTCAGCTCATCACAGTTAAATAGAACATAGTTGTGTGCTTGTTTGAATTCTATTTCCGACAAATATCTTCCTCTTACGACATTTTTAGGTGTGGGTCGTCCAGTATTGGAGAATATTGACAAGTTCCCACTGGAAGGCACTTCACCACCATCGTCATGCCGTGGAACGCGATTGATTCTTGTTCTCAGATGAGGTTCAAAATAGTACGAGATAAATGTTGATATCTCTTCAACAATATAGGCCTCAAATATCGAAGCCTCAACATGCGCCTTGTTCTTAACCTTTTTTTTTTAGATTAAACAAGTACCTGCATTGAAGTACAATTCAAGTATTTTCAATTAAGAAAAACATAGAAAATACTTTAAGATATGAATTCCATTGCAACTGTAATATCTCACCGTTCGAATGGGTACATCCATCTATACTGGACCAGTCCTCCAGCTTTTGCCTCGAACGGTAGATGTATAGGGAGATGCTCCATTGAGTCAAAAAATGAAGTAGGGAATATCATCTCAAGTTTGCATAGTGTCTCGATGATATTCGTTTGAAGCCTCTCAATGTGCTCAACATTCATCTTGCTGGAGCATATATCTCTGAAGAAATGACTGATCTCCGTCAGTGCATCCCATATTCCCTTTGGCAACAAATCACGAAAAGCTAATGGGATGAGTGTTTGCATAAACACGTGGATTCATGACTCTTCATTCCATACAATTTGCAGTCCTCTATGTTAACAAGCCTTGATATGTTCGATGCATGTCCATCCGGAAAACACAGACTCTTTAGCCATTTGTAGACTAGTAGTTGTGCGTTTTTCTCTAACACGAAGCTTGCCCTTGGTTTTGCAACCCGTGACTCCTCATAAACCAACTTCATATTTTTACGGTTACAGTATAAAGCTATATCCAATCTAGCCTTCATGTTGTCCTTTGTCTTCCCCTTCACATCCATGACGATGTTGAAAATATTCTCAAACACGTTCTTTTCGATGTGCATGACGTCAAGGTTATGGCAGAGAAGATTGGTCTTCCAATATGGAAGCTCCCAAAAGATACTTCGCTTTACCCAATTATGGGTCAAACCAAAACCAGGAAACTTTTGCTTACCTGATTGAAGGCCAAACACAATGTCACCGTACTCTGATACAACATGATGCAATTCTTCACCAGAAAGACGCGGGGATGCAACATCTTTTTCAACTTTGCCAACAAAGAAATCTTTTCTGTTCTTTCTGAACCTGTGATTAAGTGGCAAGAAGCGACGGTGACAGTCAAAAAAAGAAGTTTTACCTCCGTTTGCTAACGTGAATGCCTTGTTGTTTTCCATGCAGTATGGACATGCGAGTTTCCCATGCGTGCTCTAACCAGAAAGCATTCCATAAGCTGGAAAATCACTGATAGTCCACATCAAAGCCGCCCTCATAAGGAATTTTTGTTTCCTCGATATATCATAAGTCAGAGATCCGGAGGACCACAACTGCGCCAACTCATCTATCAACGGTCGAAGACAAACATCTATATTCCGCCCCGAGCTGCTTGGACTGGGTATGACAGTAGATAGAAACATGAACTCCGGCCTCATACACATTCCTAGTGGCAAGTTATAAATTGTGAGAATGACCGGCCAACAAGAATAGGGAGCAGCAAATGACCCAAATGGGTTGAACCCGTTTGTACACAACCCAAGTCGGACATTCCTTGATTCAGCAGAAAAGTCAGGATGCACACTGTTAAAGCGTTTCCATGCTTCGCCTTCAGAAGGATGCACCATCACACCATCAACGACATCGTGTGTTTGGTGCCATGTCATGTGCTCAGCAGTCCTTGGTGACATAAATAACTCTGCAGTCTAGGTGTGATCGGGAAATATCTAAGTTTTTTATATGCCACTAGAGTCTTCCCCCTACCAGTTTTGGGTTTGTAACGGGAATGCCCGCATGTCATGCACTCGGTCATCTCAGCATTTTCAAGGTAGTATAACATGCAGAAGTTAGGGCACATGTCAATTTTCTGGTATCCTAAACCAAGGGGTTTCATCATGGACTTCGCAGCATAGAAGTTCTCTTTGAGCATGTTCCCTTCAGGTAAAATGCTTCTTACCCCATCAATAATTTTGTCATACCCGGCCTCACTCAACCCGTGATCTGACTTGATGGTGAAAACCTGTGCCACGGCCGATAATTTACTGTGGTTTGTGCAGCCATCCCATAATGGTTCGTCAGAATCTTTCAACAAATCAAAAAACCTAGCTGCCTCTGCATTAGGTTCTTCTTCTACGATTGGACATTGATTGACATTATCTTGATTCATTCTCATTGCATCCATAACCATGTTTCTGTAAGGATTAATGTTGTCATTTCCCGCTTCATGCACGTTGCTAGCACTAGAAGTTGACCCAACCTTCGTTTCTCCCATTCTCCTATTACTAACAAATACCTCTCCATGTGCATACCAACACTCGTAATCCTCCACAAACCCTTTGTGTAGAAGATGCATCATCACAACATCTGGATGCAGATACTTTTTATTTTGACACTTCCTGCATGGACACCTAATACCGCCTCCAGTAAAATTTCTGGGAATAGATATTGCGAAATTAATAAAACCCTGAACTCCGTTACAATAATCCATCCTCTGCAATCCTTGGGGTGAATCTAGATACATCCATGAACGATCATCCATGACTTCTATCGAACCTCTATAAAAAGGACCCATTAAGCAAGCTCTTAATTATTTCAAAACATAACATGTAATTCGGTAATTCTACAAATTAAGTTTTAACAATTTACAAACAAATACAATCTTACAAAATCTAAAACAAACCATAACAAGTATAAAATTATACATTCATATACTACAAGTTTGTTTGAGAAATAACAATAAAACATGTACATCTACTAAAAAAAAAATATACTAAAAAAAAAATGAAATTGACATTTAAATGTTAAAATTTTCAAAGATAGAATTACTTACAATAAATGATAAAATCCATCGGTAAATCAGAACACGGATGCTGTGACCACAAAACTTCAAGAAATACAACTTGTTGTGCTGAGATGAGGAAGATTTTTGTTTTGGGGCGAGGGGGGGCTGGTTATTTGCAGATGGGGAGGGTTAGGATTAGGAAGAAGAAGGAGAAATAGGGGAGGAGAGTGTCGGCAGAGTGGCCATATATTCACTTGTGCCGACGGACTTGCCGACAGTTTTATTCCGTCGGTGAATACGTCGATGAAACCGTCAGTAATTCTGACAGGCAATCGACACGTCACCGCACGGACCTGCTATTCAAATCCCTTGGTGATTCCGTCGGTATTTTTAACGGTGCACCGGTCACGTCACCGGTACGGATCTGGCATTTCAAATCCATTGGTGATTCCGTCGGTATTATTGACGGTGAACAGGACCCATCACGCGTACGACTCGGTTTTCATTCCGTCGGTGATTCTGTCGGAAAAATCACCAGCCAAAACCTCCGCGCCACCTACCCGCCCTTTTTTCATTAATTCTGAATTTTCTGTCGGTAATTCGGTGGGTAAATACCGACGGACTATGTCCGTCGGTATTTACCGACCGAATTACCGACCAAAATAGTCCGTCGATGATTTCGACCGAAAAATACCAACAGAAAAAATTCTGTCGGTGAGTCCGTTGGTATTTAGCAAATTTTTAGTAGTGAATGGACCAATGACTCGGTCCAAAACAAAGACATTGAAAGAGGCATTGAATGCATTGGTTTTGAAGGTTTCCACCAAGTCAGAATTAGAAGGTCCATTGGAGTATCAAGAGGAGACCCTCGTACATCTTATCCATGTGCAAGAGGGGTCCAATACAACCTTATTTGGGCCATGAAGTGAGGACAGCAAAGGAAACAAAAGATTCCTACTACAACTTGGAAACAACATGGTGGCTACCTTTTCCTTTTGTTTCTAGGATTAAGGGGCTGCATGGAAGGCTATAAATAAGCCTTTAATCAGTTCTGTACTATTTTAGTTCATTCTCTTCTTCTCATGGCAAAACATGGATTTAATATTAGGGGCTTTATCTTATTTTGTTAGCTACAGCCCAAGGCTTGTTTGGGCTTAATTAATAATTTATTTTAAGCTAGGATCCAAGGCTTGTTTGGATTAAGTTATGGGCTTCTCATATTAGGGTTTTGGGCCAGTTTTGAGTGGACCTCATATAAGTCCACATAAGGGGTCCTTTAGGGTTCGTTATCATCTTGGAAGCCGAATCTAAAGAGAGAGGGTACTGTCTGGCCAAGATCCTTTGGTCCTTCTAGAACTGAACCACCAAAGGCCAAAGTTGATGTCTCTACTGATGCCAAAGGTAAATCTAAAACTCAACCTAAACGTACTCGTGATGTTAAATGTTTCAGGTGTCAGGGACTTGGACATTATGCTTTAGAGTGTCCAAACAAGAGAATCATGATGATTAGAGATAATGGTGATGTGGAATCTAAAAGTGACAGTTCTGATTGTGAAGGCATGCTACCATTGGAGGATAGTGATGGGGATGAGTTAGCATTACCGGTTGAGGAGTCCTTGGTTATAAGGTGAACACTTGAGGTTTAGGTCAAGGAAGATGATACTAATGAACAAAGGGAGAACATCTTCCATACGCGTTGTTATGTACAAAGCAAGGTGTGTGGTTTAATTATAGATAGTGGAAGCTGTGTTAATATTTGTAGTGCCACCCTTGTTAGTAAACTAAATTTGTGTACTGCTAAGCATGCTAAACCATATAGATTGCAATGGCTGAATGATAGTGGTGAAGTGAAAGTGACTAAATAGGTTGTGGTTCCATTTTCGATTGGGATATATGTTGATGAAGTTCTGTGCGACATGGTACCAATGCAAGTAAGTCACATCTTGTTGGGGAGACCATGACAATATGATAGGAAGGAAATTCATGATGGGGTCAAAAATAGGTATACCATTGTAAAAGATGGTAAAACCATCACTCTTGTACCTCTTACACTCAAACAGGTGTATGATGATCAAATAAAGCTAAAAAGTGAGCATGAGACGATGGAGAGAGAAAATCAAGGTGAGGAACAAGGGGAGAGAAAACCATCAGATTCGGCTAGAACCCAAACCACCACAACCCATTCGGCCACCCATCCAAACACAATCAAATATTCGGCCAACACTCCAAACAAATCAAACCATTCGACCATAACTCAAAAACACCCAAATCTGGCCGAGAGTGGAGGTAAGACAAGAGGAGTGAAGAAAGTCAGTAAGTGTGATGAGGATTGTGTGGAAAAACTAAAGAAACAACCCAATTTTTATGCTAGAGAGGGTGAGGTCAGATTTGCATTTTTCACAAACAAGCCAATGATTTTACTTATATACAAAGAGGCTTACTTTAATACTAATGATCTTGAACATATTGTGCCTAGTGTTGCTAGTTCTTTGTTGCAGGAGTTTGATGATGTGTTCCCCGACGATACTCCTAGCGGGTTACCACCATTGAGGGGGATAGAGCATCAGATTGATTTCATACCCGGAGCTTTAATTCCTAACCAACCAGCTTATAGAAGCAATCCCGAGGAGACAAAGGAGTTTCAAAGGCAAGTTGATGAGCTGATGGAAAAGGGCTACATTCGTGAGAGTATGAGCTCGTGTGGTGTACTCGTGCTACTTGTGCCAAAGAAGGATGGAACATGGAGGATGTGTGTTTATTGTCGAGCCATCAATAACATAACGGTAAAGTAGAGACATCCTATTCCTAGGCTTGATGACATGTTAGATGAGTTACATGGATCCTGTATTTTCTCTAAAATTGACTTGAAAAGTGGGTACCATCAAATTAGGATGAAAGAAGGTGATGACTGGAAAACACCATTTAAGACTAAGCATGGTTTGTATGAATGGTTAGTAATGCCGTTTGGACTTACAAATGCACCTAGTACGTTTATGCATCTAATGAATCATGTGTTGCGTTCATTCATAGGTAAGTTTGTGGTTGTGTATTTTGATGACATTTTGATATATAGCAAGAACTTAACTGAGCATCTTGATCATTTGCGTAATGTACTTAGTGTGTTGCGTAGTGAGAAATTATATGCTAATCTTAAAAAATGTGCCTTTTGCATGGAGAAAATTGTGTTTCTTGGCTATGTTGTAACTGCATAGGGTATCAAGATGGATGAGGAGAAGGTTAAGGCCATCGAGGATTGGCCTACACCCAAATCAGTTAGTGAGGTAAGGAGTTTCATGGGTTAGCTAGTTTTTACAGGTGTTTTGTGAAAGATTTTAGTACAATAGATGTGCCCTTGAATGAAGTTGTTAAAAAGTCAGTTGGGTTTAAATGGGGGGGAGGAACAATAATTGGCATTTGTTCTTTTGAAAGAGAAATTATGCTCTGCACCTATTTTGGCTCTACCTGACTTTACGAAAGCATTTGAAATAGAACGTGATGCATCTGGAATATGAATAGGTGCTGTTTTGATGCAGGATCGGAGACCTATTGTGTATTTCAGTGAGAAGTTAAGTGGAGCGACCTTGAACTATCCCACTTACGACAAAGAACTCTATGCATTGGTAAGAGCACTTTAGACATGACATCATTACTTGTGGCCAAAAGAGTTCATAATCCATTCAGTTCATGAGTCTTAGAAACATCTGAAAGGACAAGGTAAGTTGAATAGGAGGCATGCAAAATGGGTTGAATTCATTGAAACTTTTCCTTATGTAATAAAGTATAAGCAAGGCAAGGAGAACATCGTAGCTAATGCACTTTCACGCAGGTATGCTCTTTTACATACCATGAATACTAGATTGTTAGGTTTTGAATATGGGAAGGAATTGTATGATAATGATTCTGACTTTGTCAAGATTTATAATGCATGTGGACATTCGGCTTTTGGTAAGTTTTATTTGATGGATGGTTATTTGTTTAAAGAGAATAGATTGTGTGTTCCTGCTAGTTCTTTGCATGAATTACTTGTTCATGAAGCACATGGGGGTGGTTTAATGGGTCATTTTGGGTTGCGAAAACCTTGGATGTATTGCATGAGCATTTCTATTGGGCAAATATAAAAAGAGATGTGCAATGAATTTGTGAACAGTGCATTGCTTGTAGAAAGGCAAAATCTAGAGTACAACCACATGGACTATATACACCATTACCTGTGCCTACTGAACCTTGGGTAGATATCTCTATGGACTTTGTTTTAGGTTTACCTAGGTCAAATAAAGGTAGAGACTCTATTTTTGTTGTGGTTGATAGGTTTTCTAAAATAACGCATTTCATTGCATGCCATAAAACACATGCTGCAACTCATATCGCAAACTTATTCTTTAGGGAGATTGTACGTTTGCATGGCATTCCTAAGAGTATAGTGTCAGATCATGATGTTAAGTTCCTTAGCTACTTTTGGAAGACCTTATAGGGAAAGTTGGGAACTAAACTCTTATTTTTGACAACATGTCATCCTCAAACAGATGGGCAAACTGAGCTAGTGAATAGAACATTATCCCAACTTTTACGTGTTGTAATTCAAAAGAATTTGAAAAGTTGGGAAGAAGTTTGCCTTTTGTTGAGTTTGCTTATAATAAAACTGTGTATTCGACCACTGGTTTTTCTTCTTTTGAAATTGTTTATGATTTTAATCCACTAATTCCTATGGACTTAATTCCTTTACCTTTTGAAGAAAGGGTAAGTTTAGATGGTGAAAAGAAGGCAAAGATGGTAAGAGAACTCCATGAAGAAGTTCGACTACAAATAGAGAAAAAGAATAGAATTTACGCTTCTAAAGCACATAAGGGACGTAAACTGGTTGTTTTCCAACTCGGTGATTGGGTTTGGGTGCACATGTGTAAGGAACGATTTCCTAACCAAAGGAAATCAAAATTACAGCCTTGTGGTGATGGTCCATTTCAGGTTTTACAGAGAATCAATGGCAATGCATACAAAATTGACCTTCCAGGTGAGTATAGTGTTAGTGCTACTTTTAATGTTGTTGATCTTACATTGTTTGACACAGATTTTGATTTAAGGTCGAATCCTTTCGAGGATAGAGGAAATGATGTGGACCAGCCCAGAAACACCAGCAAGGACCCATTACATGTTCCAAATGGTCCAATAACTCGGTCCAAGACAAAGACATTAAAAGAGGCATTGAATGCATTGGTTTTGAAGGTTTCCACCAAGTCAGAATTGAAAGGTTCATTGGAGTATCAAGAGGAGACCCTAGTACATCTTATCCATGTGCAAGAGGGGTTCAAGACAACCTTATTTGGGCCTTGAAGTGAGGACAACAAAGGAAACAAAAGAATCCTACTACAACTTGAAAACAACATGGGTGGCTACCTTTTCCTTTTGTTTCTAGGATTAAGGGGTTGTATGGAAGGCTATAAATAAGCCTTGAATCAGTTCTGTAATATATTACTTCATTCTCTTCTTCTCATGACAGAACAAGGATTTAATATTAGAGGCTTTAATTTTATTTTGATAGCTACAGTCCAAGGCTTGTTTGGGCTTAATTAATACTGTGTTTTCAGCTAGGATCCAAGGCTTGTTTGGATTAAGTTATGGGCTTTTCAGTTTAGGGTGTTGGGCCAGTTTTGAGTGGACCTCATATAAGTCCACATAAGGGGTCCATTATGGTTAATTTTTCAAGGACTATTTAAACTCATGTAAGCCAAAATTTCAGCAACTTTGATGAATATTATTCTGAATTTTTCAGTTTTAACGTGTGATAGTGATTCTTGCATTCTTCAGTTCTTGAATGAACTGAATCTAACTTATCGAATATTAACTGGCTTCGTGGCGTCATTCTACTCATTCCAATAGTGTTGGTGCCTTGGGGCAGGTTTCCATTATGTCACACTCTTATCAGACCTCTTTCGGCTTTCCGGGATCAGATCTCAATCTTGATTGTGGGTTGCGTAACCACATGATCACAAGGTTTGCATGATAGTGTCATTAAACTTTGTCATTCTGAGGCTTGTGGGGAGTCATTTCTCGTCAAAAAAGACGACTACAAAAATCTTACAAAATAGATTTTATTTGCCTATCATGTTTGACACTACCAAAAGATTGATGTCTTCTCCCAAGTGCAAGAGTGTCGAAGTAATAAATAACTCGGAAAGACCGGGGTTGAACCACAGGGAAGTTAACTATATAAATTATAAATAACAACAACACAACAACAATAATAATAAGAAGAAGAAGAAGAAGAAGAACAACAACAACAATAATAATTAGTAGTTGTAGTAGTAGTAGTAGTAGTAGTAGTAGTAATAGTAGTAGTAGCAGTAATGATATTAATAATAGTAATAGTAATAGTATTAATAAAGAGGACTTTGAGATGTAAGATTAATGTAAGGATTAAACAATAATAAAAACAAATGTCAAGGTTAGATGATCCACTAATGCTACTTCAAACAAGTATAGTATAAACTCTTATTACTCAAATGAAAACCACACACAAAGGAGGTTCCAATCAAATTATAATTATTAACATGATTACATTAATTATCTTATTCGAGTAATGCCAATACTTGTAAATATTATCAGGTATTCATGGTGATAACTTATGTTAACAACAAATCAAGTTCCTTTCATAGCATAGATGTAGGTTATACCATACGGTTGGGCTATGAAAGTGTCAAGCATTTGTTGTACCAAGGGTTGTTCAACACAAATCTAGATTAACCATTTAACAAGCAAGGTATTAAGAGTGAGCAAGATAATAAATATAAAACATGTTAGTCTCAAGCATTAAAGTCCGTGTTGAGTTTATATTATATTTATTCTTACACCATTAGTGTAACCTTTTCACCTTGACATAATAGATTTAACTAAACATAATGAAATAAAGAAACATAAATAAACAAGATAAGAACATAATTATATAAATAAAGGAAATGAAATGAGAAACATAAATAAGAGATTAATATAACATAAAATAAAACTTAAACATTACAAAATACAAAGAAAGAGAGCAAGAGCATGATCTTAATCTGAACACCAAGATGCCTAAATGCATGGCAAATGCCTCCTTTTATAGACCAAAATTTGAAACTATTGATTTGATGAATAATTGTTGAGTGGGTGGCCACATCTTGACTTGGTGAAAATCCTTATCTTCTTGTCTGAATAAAACATCATTGCTAACGTTAGAATTGGAACCATCTTGACCATGAAAGTTCTAGGAAATTATCTCAGCTTTCTAGGAAAAAATTTTTGAGGTCATTTGGACTTCTAGAACTCGAAATATGGGCTGATTACTGAACAATGTCTGGACTGCAGGACAGATTCAGACTTCTCTGTTGTTGCTATAGTTTGGAATTGAAAACGGCCTTTTTAAATCTTGGACTTCACATGAAAGTTGTAGGCTTATGTCTTACCGAATTTTTCTAAAAAAGTTGAGGTCATTTAGACATCTAGAACTTGAGATATGATCCAATTACCAAACAGTGTTCTAATTTGGACTGCGCCACCATTTCTTTTCTAAGCTTCACCTTCTCTTTATCTTCACAATTTCAGTAGTTGAATTCATCAATCAATCCTTTGATTTATATGATAGGCCTGCATTTAAGATGAACATTTACCATATATTAAGGTATCTTATAGTATCTGACTTGTTATTATAAAGCATGCTTTAGTTAAGGAGTTATTGATACTTCAAGTGCAAAATGATAATATAAAACCTTGATAAACATGCACTTTTAAGTACTAATCACACCCCCGAACCAACTTATTACTAGTCCCTAGTAATCAAAGCGTTAAAATAGAAACAATTTGCAAGTTTCAAAAAGCAAGACATTCATCATTCAACTTCCATTAATCTATCCAGATAAACAAACTCTCATTAAATTTATATTCCTGCTTCATATTTCTTAAACAAGATATTAATAAGCCTTGTTTTTATGTGCTCAATATATGAAAACATAGATGATGGGGCTTTTGTTGGAAGAAAACAATATTATGTTCGAATGTTTAAGGTTAACTTCCTTGGGTTGGGATTATTATTATTATTTTCTTTTTTTCTCTTTTTTTATTTACTTATATACAAATACAACTTAAAACACAATGTATCTTTAACCCATGTAACGAGTTTTAGGCTAATGACTCCCAGACCAGTTGGTCTTAGGACATTAGGTATTGAGACACCCGTATGAGCTTAACTCGGGTTGCAGATACTGATACATAGATAGTGCAATGTTTGATTCCCTTAAGCTTTTCTCCTTAACCCATATAACAAGCTTTGGGCCAATAGCTCCCAAGTCAATTGACTTTGGGGTATTAGGTGTTAAAACACCCCTTCGGGCTTAATTGATTAGGTTAAAGAGGATATGAAACCAAACTTATCTATATTTTTATTATCATCAATATTATCATTGTTTTTTTTTTTTTGCAAATTATATATTATCTCTTTCCTTTAGTTGTTACCTTCAACAAAAGAATATAAATAATGTAATAATCCAAGGTGCAACCCACAATTATATATTAAAGTGTGTGTGTGAAAATGAAGGTTTAAGAATACTTGTTAAATGAGTATATGAACATAATCAAATGATAACAATGCAAGAGTTTGTAAACCTGAATATTTCAAAAAGTATTATGATAGACCTTGGTAATGATACTTACTAAGATGCGTTTGAAGAGTCAATAAAATTTCCTCCTTACTCTACCATCCTATTAAGGATACTTACTAAGAAGCGTCTCAAGAGTTAATAAAACTGACTCCTTACTCTGCCATCCTAATAACAATTTTGTCAAATGGTTTTAATAATAGCCAAAACAGTTAGTAAGTTAGTTTTTTTTTTTAATGTCAACTGCTACCCGCTGTCCTCAACCAAAACAAGACATTGTCCTCAATGTCCTAAGGTAGAAAGATAGAGTATAGAAGATATCACCTGAAACAACGAACAATGACAAACCTGAAACACACTTAAACAAATATAAGAAGTAACAAAACAAAATAATATGTTATTAATAAAACCAAAAGACACAAGGTTTCACAAATGAAGGCTCAAATTTAATCTAAGCTTTTTACGGCTTTCCTTAGTTGACCAATTTAGGCGACTCATGAAGGGATCAATGACAGGGATGAAAGATTGTAGTTGGTTAAACATGGTAAGGCAATGAAGGCATCAGCATGGTTAAACATGGCATTCAGTCGGTCAGACATTGTGGGGACCTGTAGTTCCTCTCCAATTGTTTTTCTAATGATGTCCCCATTTGTTAAAGCTTTGGGGACAACCCGCAAAACTTGACTGCCTCCTAAAAATACAGCTATTGACACACCCCCCATTAACCCAAGGCTGCCTTCCCCATACACTAAATGAATCTTTCTCTCAGCTAGTACCCGACCAAGATGATTTGCTAATTTTAAAAACTCTTTTTCTTTCCCAGGACTGGATCTACCGAAAACACAAATATTTATTATCTGATGACTTGAGAAACCTGTCATTTCTACACACTTCTATATTTGATGAATGTATGTGTTTAGTAGAAAATAAGGGAAGGAAGAGAAGAATTTATAGATGAGAAATTGAAAATGCAATCATACCACCTATATGTAGGCCAGTTGTAGTCTCACACTCTCTCTCTTTATTTATTTATTTTGAAAAAGCATGTATGTACAAGTAGATGTGATTATGGCTCACATCTTCCCTTGGTTTTACGTCCAAAAACAGCTTAAACGCCCTCTATGGGTCGGGGATAGACTTCCCATCCAGTTTTCTTAAAAACTGGCAAACAAGGTCTTTTTTAGTTAGATTCCTAAGACTAAGTTGAGCATGTTCTTTATGGAATTGTGGCCATAAATCATGAATTGCATGATGCACATCTCCATTAGGATGTGTCTCAAGGGTCAACAGAAGATTATCTAAAGACTCCTTACTCAGGCCATCCTTAATGAATTGTATTTTATCTTCACGATTTAAAGATACCATTCCTAAAGAATGACATGTCGCATTACAAGTCCATTTGGCACATCTGTGACAGACTTTCAGTCGTTTTGCACGATGTTTCTTCGCAAAAGTGCTTTTACATGTTCCAAGCACGTGTGAAATGAAAGAATTGGAGGACTCACTTGATAATCGGACCTTTACTTCAATTAGCCAGCGAATATCTTCAAGAATTCCATGATTCATTAACAACCTCAATCTTGCACACCTAGCACGGTAAATTTTTGTAATCGCATTTGGAGGCAAAGTGGGAAAATACCTTTTCAATTTTTCAAGAGTGGTATCCATTTTCAAAAGAGAATTGGAGAAGAGATTCAAAGAAGGGAGAAAGAAAAAAGACTTGTACAAATATATACAGATATCAGTTATTATGGGAAACTGAAAGAACCAACTTAAGTCACGGAGTACTGTTATCTGCCATTGGACCGGGGTGAGAGAGAGACTAGCAAAACAAAAGTTACACCAAAACAAAACACAAAACAATGTGAGAAAAAGAATCAATCTTTATGTACAGGATCACTCAATTCAATAGTCATTTTCAACTGAAAAAATGTCAAAATAAACTTTCAAACAATGCCCATTTACCTTGAAAACATTGCCATTCATTGGATTCTCGATATCACAGGCCCCATATGGATACACATGTTTCACAATAAAAGGACCGCTCCATCTTGATCTTAGTTTTCCAGGAAATAAATGGAGTCGAGAATTATAAAGCAAGACTTTTTTACCAACATTGAATGTTTTTCTCAGTATTTTCTTGTCATGAAAGTCTTTGATTCTTGCTTTATGAATTCTTGAATTGTCATATGCATCATTTCTTATTTCCTCAAGCTTATTTATTTGCAATTTTTGCAGCTGACTAGCATTATCAAGGTTTGAATTGAAAGCTTTAATAGCCCAATAAGCTTTATGTTCAATTTCCACAAGTAAGTGACAAGGTTTTCCATATACTACTCTATAAGGTGACATACCTAATGATGTTTTATAAGTAGTTCGATAAGCCCAAAGTGCATCATTAAGTCTTAAGGACCAGTCTTTCCTATTAGGGTTCACTGTTTTCTCCAAAATCTGTTTGATCTCTCTATTAGCAAGCTCTACTTGTCCACTTGTCTGAGGGTGATAAGGGGTGGTAACTTTGTGTATGATTCCATATTTCTTTATTAAAGAATCAAATGCCTTGTTGCATAAATGTGTTCCACCATCACTTATCATGGCTCGAGGGATTCCAAATCGACTCAAAATATTATCTTTCAAAAACTTTATCACTATTTTGTGATCATTGTTTCGACTTGGAATTGCCTATATCCATTTTGAAACATAATCTACTGCGACTAATATGTACACGAAACCAAATAATGGAGGAAATGGACCCATGAAATCTATACCCCAACAGTCAAAGATCTCAATTACAAGAATATGATTTAAAGGTATCATATGATGTTTTGAAATAGATCCCAACTTTTGATAATTTTCACAAGTCTTGCAGAATGTATGTGAGTCCTTGAACATGGTGGACTAGTAAAATCCACTTTGTAAGATTTTTGCAATTGTCTTTTTTGACGAGAAATGACCCCCACATGCCTTAGAATGACAAAATTTAATGACACTACTTACCTCATTGTCAGGAATGCATCTTCGAAATATTTGATCAGGATAATATTTAAATAAATACGGGTCATCCCAATAAAAGTTCTTCACTTCGTTCAAGAACTTTCTTTTGTCTTGGGTACTCTAATGAGTTGGAAATTGTCCTAAAACAAGAAAATTAACAATATTAGCAAACCAAGGCATCGTAGAAACGAAAAGTAAAAATTCTTCGAGAAAGTAGTCATCGATTGATATGATGTCAGATTTTGAATCTGTTGTCAATCTTGACAAATGATCCGCGACAACATTTTCGGTGCCTTTTTTTGTCTTTGATTGTGATATCAAATTCTTGAAGTAACAAAATCCATCACACCAATCTAGCCTTATAATCTTTCTTAGAAAGAAGATATTTCAATGTTGCATGATCACTAAAAACAACAGCAGGTGAGTCAACAAGATAAGACCTAAATTTATCACATGGAAATACTATTGTAAGTAATTCTTTTTTAGTGGTGGTGTAATTCATTTAAGCACTATTTAAAGTTTTACTTGCATAGTAAATCACATAAGGTTTCTTATTTTTTCTTTGTCCTAAGACAGCACCCATGACATAATCACTAGCGTCAAACATTATTTCAAAAGGTAATGACCACTCAGGAGGTTGAATGACAAGAGCAGAAGTAAGCAAGTTTTTAAGTTTAACAAAGGCTTCTTCACAATGTTCAGTCCATTCAAAAATATTATCCTTTGTTAGAAGGTTACTCAAGGGCTTAGATATTAGACTAAAATCTTTGATGAACCTTCTATAAAAACCAGCGTGTTCTAAGAATGATCTAACATCTTTAATATATTTTGGTGTTGGTAAGTTGGCAATTAACTCGATTTTAGATTTGTCAACCTCAATTCCTTTCGATGAAACAATGTGACCAAGTACAATATCATTTGTTACCATAAAGTGACATTTTTCCCAATTCAGTATAAGATTCTTCTCTTCACACCTGCTCAAAACCTTTTCTACATTAGTCAAACAATCATCAAATGAATCACCAAAAACAGAAAAATCATCCATAAAAATCTCAAGAAAATATTCAACCATATCACTAAATATGCTAAGCATGTATCTTTGAAACGTGGCTGGTGCATTACATAATCCTAAAGGCATCCTTCGATATATTAAAGTATCAAATGGACATGTGAAAGTAGTCTTCTCTTGATCTTCCAATGCAATTTCAATTTGATTGTAGCCTGAATAGCCATCTAGGAAACAATAAAATTCATGAACTATAAATCTTTCTAGGATTTGATCCATCAAAGGTAAAGGAAAATGATCTTTTCTAGTCATTGAATTAAGTTTCCTATAGTCAATGCACAAGCGCCAACCAGTAATAGTTCTAGTTGGAATTAACTCATTTTTCTCAATTGTTATCACAGTGACTCCAGAATTTTTTGGTACAACTTGGGTAGGACTTACCCATTTGCTGTCAGAAATAGGATAAATGATTCCATTATCTAGAAGCTTAATGACTTCATTTTTCACTACTTCTTTCATATTAGGATTAAGCCTTTGTTGCATTTCTCTAGAGGGTTTAGCATTTTCCTCCAAATAAATCTTGTGTGTGCAAATCAAAGGGCTAATTCCTTTTATGTCAGCTATGGTCCATCCTAATGCATTTTTGTGCATTTTTAGTGTCTATAATAACTTACCTTCTTGATGTGCATTAAGTTTGGAAGAGATTATTATCGGAAAAGTTTCATTTTCTCCCAAAAATAAGTATTTGAGATTAAATGGTAACAGCTTCAATTCAGGTTTTGGTGGTTGAACACTTGAAGGTATGGACTCAATTGATCGTGGTGGCAATTCTTTAATTTGTGGTCTCCAATTACATGCCTTTGATTCTTCCTGAAAGTAGAACATTTGCAAATCATCAAACATCAATATCAGTTTCACTGGAAGTGGTTTGAAATTGATCATGAACTAATTTTTCAATAAAGTCCACTTCCTGTAAATCATTATCATCTCCAGGTTGCTTGGAAATGTTGAAAATATTCATCTCCAATGTCATGTTTCCAAATGATAGCTTCATCAGTCCATTCCTACAATTAATCAATGCATTAGAAGTGGCAAGAAATGGACGTCCTAAAATGACAGGAATTGAATTATATGCTTCAACAAGTTGTGTATCCAAGACAACAAAATCTACAGGGGAAATGAATTTATGAATTTATCAACTTGTACTAACACATCCTCAACTATTCCTCTAGGCACTTTTACAGATCTATCGGCAAGTAAAAGAGTTATAGAAGTTGGTTTTAACTCACCTAGATTGAGACTTTGAATGACTGAATATGGAAGTAAATTCACACTAGCTCCAACATCAAGTAAGACTCTTTCAATTTTATGTTCTCCAATAAAGCAAGAAATTGGAGGATAGCCAGGGTCTTTATATTTCAAAGGATTATTGTTCTGAAGAATGGCACTTACTTGTTCCGCTAAAAAGGCTTTCTTTTTCACATTCAGTTTTCTCTTCATAGTGCACAGATCTTTCAAAAATTTAGCATAGGAAGGAACCTATTTTATAGCATCCAACAAAGGTATATTGATCCATACCTATTTGAAAGTTTCAAAGATTTCATAGTTGTGATTGACTTTCCTTTGTTTGGTCATGGCATGAGGAAATGGAAGTGCTGGCGGGGAATCAGCCTTTTCTTTGCAATGTTCAGGTTCAACCCCTTCCTTACCCTCAGAGATAGACTCATCATCTTTCTCACAAGGTTTAAGAATGAGTTTTTCAATAACCTTACCACTACGAAGAGTGATGACTGATTTGACTTGATCCATTGTTGGCTTCCGAAATTACTTGCATTTGCATTGCATTGCCCTTTTGGATTTTGTTGTGGTTGAGATGGAAACTTACTTTTTTCTTGGAAACTGAGAGCAGATGTTAACTTTGCAAGAGTATCTTTAAAATTTGTCATGCCTTGAGCAAGTTGAGTGTTGATTGCCTCTTGTTTTTCAATGAATACATACAATGTTACCTCAAGATTTCTTCTAGGAGGTGGAGCATAAGGAGGTGCATATCAATGAGAATTTTGAAAATTATGGTGTGCTTGAAACGGTGGCTGTGAAGTTTGTGTGTTGTTGCTATCACTCTTCCAACTGAAATTTGGGTGATTTCTCCAACCAGGGTTATACGTTTGTGAGTACGGGTTATAGTTGGGCCTTTGGAAACTGTTTAAAGCATGGGCTTGTTTATGGAGGCATTCCCTAAAAGAAGGCAAAGTTGGACAATCATTTGTTGAGTGTTCATTGGTTTCACATATTAGACACACAATGTCTTGAACATATTTTAATTGACCACTCTTTTTCAATTCAAGTGTTTCGACTTTTCTAGCTAAAGATGCAAACTTGGCTTGGAGGTCATGATCTTCCCTAAAGTTGTGAATACCTCCACTAGATGTATGAGGTTGAGTTTTACTTAGTGCTTCATAAACCTGTGGTGTCCTAATTTTGAGCATTTTTTACTAGCAAGTCTAGGTACTCCATTGCTTCATTGGTTTCACATATTAGACACAATGTCTTGAACATATTTTAATTGACCACTCTTTTTCAATTCAAGTGCTTCGACTTTTCTAGCTAAAGATGCAAACTTGGCTTGGAGGTCATGATCTTCCCTAAAGTTGTGAATACCTCCACTAGATGTATGAGGTTGAGTTTTACTTAGTGCCTCATAAACCTGTGGTGTCCCAATTTTGAGCATTTTCGACTAGCAAGTCTAGGTACTCCATTGTTTCATTGGTTTCACATATTAGAAACAATGTCTTGAACATATTTTAATTGACCACTCTTTTTCAATTCAAGTGCTTCGACTTTTCTAGCTAAAGATGCAAACTTGGCTTGGAGGTCATGATCTTCCCTAAAGTTGTGAATACCTCCACTAGATGTATGAGGTTGAGTTTTACTTGGTGCCTCATAAACCTGTGGTGTCCCAATTTTGAGCATTTTCGGCTAGCAAGTCTAGGTACTCCATTGCTTCATTGGGGTCTGTATCTTCAAAAATTCCATTGCACATTAATTCAACCATTTGCCTATCCCTAGGTGTTAACTCCTAAAAATATGAAACCAATCTCCATATTTCAAAACCATGATGAGGGCAAGTATTAAGAAAGTCTCGATACCTATCCCAACATTGGTAAAATGTTTCTCCTGGCTTTTGAGTGAAAGTGATGATTTGTCTTTTGAAAGAGTTTGTTCTGTGAGACAAAAAAAACTTCTTTAAAAATTATTGTTGCATTTCATCCCAAACACAAATAGATCCTGGTCTCAAATTTTGTAGCCATGTTTTAGCTTTATCTTTTAATGAAAAAGGAAAAAGCTTTAATCTAATGGTGTTCATGCTACAATTTGAGTCATTATAAGTGTTACAGACCTCCTCAAATTCCCTTAAATGCAAGTATGGATTTTCTAGGTCTAAGCCATGAAAAGAAGGTAAAAGTTGAATAATACCTGGCTTAAAATTAAAATGAGATGCATCAGGAGGGAAAACTAGCATGAGGGTGCACCTGTTCTTGTGGGATTCATGTGGTTTTTAAGTGTTCTCAGACGGTTATTCTCATTATTCTTAATATGAAGCGATTGATTATCTTCTTCGGCCATATTTTCTGAAAATGATGAGGATACCCTACAAAGTTTACCACTTAATGTACGTTACCAAACTCCCATGCACATGTAAGAAGAGAATAAAACGAAGAAAAGAAAAGAGAAGAAAGAGAAACAAAACAAAACAAAGGAAACAAAAGTTAGATAAAATGAAAAGTGAAAAGAGAAAATAAAATAAATATTATAATTTATATAAGAATTTACCTCCCCGGCAACAATGCCAAAAACTTGACACGACCAAAAGATTGATGTCTTTTCCCAAGTGCAGGAGTGTTGAAGTAATAAATAACCCGACAAAACTGGGGTCGAACCACAGAGAGATTAACTATATAAATTATAAATAACAACAACAACAATAATAATACTAATAATAATTGATAGTAGTAGTAGTGGTAATAATAATAATAATAACAATAATAGTAATAATAGTAGTAGTAGTAGTAGTAGTAGTAGTAATGATATTAATAATAGTAATAGTAATAGTAATAATAAAGAGGACTTTGAGATGTAAGATTCATGTTAGGATTAAACAATAATAAAAAAAAATGTCAAGGTTAGAGGATCCACTAATGGTACTAGAAATAAGTATAGTATAAACTCTTTTTATTACTCAACTGGAAACCACACACAAAGGAGGTTCCAATAAAATTATAATTGTTAACATGATTACATTAATTATCTTATTCGAGTAATGCCAATACTTGTAAATATTATCAGGTATTCATGGTGATAACTTATGTTAACAACAAATCAAGTTCCTTTCATAGCACAGGTGTAGGTTATACCATACGGTTAGGCTATGAAAGTGCTAAGCATTTGTTGTACCAAGGGTTGTTCAACACAAATCTAGATTAACCAGTTAACAAGCAAGGTATTAAGAGTGAGCAAGATAATAAATATAAAACATGTTAGTGTCAAGCATTAAAGTCCATGTTAAGTTTATACTATACTTATTCTTACACCATTAGTGTAATCATTTCACCTTGACATAATAGATTTAGCTAAACATAATGAAAGAAAGAAACATACATAAACAAGATAAGAACATAATTATATAAATAAAGGAAAGGAAATGAAAAGCATAGAAAGAGATATAACATAAAATAAAACTTAAACATTACAAAATACAAAGAAAGAGAGCTAGAGCATGATCTTGATCTGAACACCAAGATGCCTAAATGCATGGCAAATGCCTCCTTTTATAGGCCAAAATTTGGAACTATTGATTTGATGAATAATTGTTGAGTGGGTGGCCACATCTTAACTTGGTGAAAATCCTTATTTTCTTGTCTGAATAATAACTTCATTACTAATGCCAGAATTGGAATCACCTGTACTCATGAAAGTTCTAGGAAATTGTCTTAGCTTTCCAGGAAAAAAAAATTAAGGTCATTTGGACTTCTAAAAAAGTATGGTGTTACTAAAATAAGATAATTAATACAATCATGTTAAAAATTTATAATGAACTATTAAGGATAAATCATTTGATTGGAACCTCCTTTGTGTGTGGTTTCTAGTTGAGTAATAAAAAGAGTTTATACTATACTTATTTCTTTTCTTTTTTTTTTTGATCGAATGTAAGAATTATATAGATCAAAAATGTTTTGCAAGACAAGCTTGCGATACAGGCTGGAAACCAGCAGAACAGTACAAATATCAGCATAGGGAATAAACCCATAGCGAGTACTGGAGAACATGCTCCCTAGCACCCACCAATACAAGAACTATTATACAGAAACATGGACAGCCCCCATGCGGTCATAAAGGGAAACTAGTTACGTTCATCACACCTAGTAAACCGAACCAGCAATTCCTCAGAGAGCAGACCCTCTGCTCAGCGCTGCAGTAGGACCATATCTTTGGGGAGAGAACCTCACCCTCACCCTAATGGTTTCCTACCTAGCGGGCAGAGGGCAGCAGAAGGAAGTCACCAGCAGCTTCCACTCGTATGATGACCGCTAACGAAACCAATCCAACAAGAGGTGCTGGATTGTGACATCAAATCTGCAAGGAAACCAGCAGCAAATCACCTTTCAAACCTGGCAAATTCCATAGAGAGCAGACCCTCTGCTCAACACTGTAGTAAGGTCATATCTTTGGGGAGAGAACCGCACCCTCACCCTAATGAATTCCTACCTAGCGGGCAGAGGGCAGCAGAAGGGTTAGCAGGAGTCCGTTAGGGAACTAGCAGCAGTCTCCTTCCAAGCTCGACAGCAGTAGAGGAGAGACAAGAACCCACCTCATCCACCCACCAGCTAATCACCACCCTTCCAGGTGAAGCACAGCTGCATGAAGCAGCACCCAACCAGCCCCTAGGGCCGTATCATCCATCAGGTGAACAATGCCTGCAACCTGCACTTCCAGCAGCAAGCAGAATAATCCAGCCAGCATCAAGAAGAGCAGCAAATCCAGCTGCATATAGCAGCAACAACAGGCTTGCACCCAAAAACCAGCAGGGCACAAAGCATCCAAGCAGGCAAACACCGCCTACAACCTGCACTTCCAACAACAAGCAGCAGCCAGCTACAAGAAGAGCAGCAAATCCAGCTGCATATAGCAGCAGCAGGAGAGCCTCCACCCACGGTGAAGACCATACAAGTAGGCAAACAACGCCTACAACCTGCACTCCCAACAACAAGCAGTATATCCAAGATATCTAGCCAGTTTCAGAAAAGGAGCATATCAAGCTGCGTAAAGCAGCAATAGGAGTGCCTCCACGTGAAGTGAAGATCATAATAACAAGCAGCAGCAGCACCAAAGAGGTGATCCAAGGACATGTCCAGCCTCCATCCATTGTGAAGCGCATCATTCCAAAATCATTCCAGCAAGAGTAGCTAGTGGAACTGCAATCAAGCTGCAAAGAATAGAATACCAAGCTGCATATAGCAGCAACCAAGACCAGACCCGAGAGGGCCAAAACAGCTATAACTCGGGACTAGTCAGAAAACACAAAACGCCATGCTAGTATAACATAGACATGGCAACCTTAGAGACAACGACCCCAGTGACCCAAGCCATAAGGGGTACCAGAGACCCATCCAGCAGAGACAGAATAGGTCGAAGACAAACAACAGCCAAAAGAGGGCCAGACAAGCTACATCCAGCAGACAACTGACCCCAAGATCCACAAAAGCCAAACTACATGAGGGGAGGGCCTCACAAAGGATAAGCCCTCCAATATATCAGTTTGGAGAAACAGAATTGAGAAGAAGAGGGGGAGGTGATGCCCTATCCCATCTCCTTGCATCAGCAGAAAATCCCGAAGGTGCGATTCAAAAATAAAAGCTACAGTGCCAAGGAACAGATCTCGCCAGAACCCTAATACAAGGGATTTAGAAGTACCTGGACCTTGAACTCCAGCCAGATGGTCAAAAACCCATTTGATATCAACCATAGAGGCAGAGGAAAGCATAGAGGCAGCGCCAGGGATGAATTCTTCCTCTTCGCAAGAAACAGTAGACCCATCCATAATCCCCACCACTGAGATGTCGGGGAGAGTGGGGAAGAGACTGAGATGTGAAGAATTTGTAATCTCCGAAGCTTGTAGGGAAGGGGAACGGGACCAAGACAATTTCGAAGAAAAGATGATAAAACCGAAACCCCTTCTGTATTGGCTTCCCATGGCTTCTGTTCAGTTGAATCAAAGGGAGGAGATACGAAGATTGCTGTTTATAGAGACCCACATAAGTGGGTAACGAAGAAAGAGACAGCAATCGGGAACTATGGAGCTGCAGCGCACTAGCGGAAGAGAAAAATTCAAAATTTCAAAATTGAGAGAGAGCATCTCTCTCTAGTTTTTCTCTCCTGCTGCAGCTGACTGACTAAGAGCTCTTTCTTATACTATACTTATTTCTAATACCATTAGTGGATCCTCTAACCTTGACAATTGTTTTTATCATTGTTTAATCCTTATATCAATATCACATCTCAAAGCTCTTTTTATTATTATTATATTATTATTATTATTATTATTATTATTAGTACTACTACTACTACTACTACTATTACAACTATTATTGTTGTAGTTGTTGTTGTTATATTGTTATTCTTTATAATTTATATAGTTAACCTCTCAGTTGTTCGACCCTTGTCTTACCGGGTTATTATTAGTTCGACACTCCTGCACTTGGGATAAGACATCAATCTTTTGGTTGTGTCATCGTTTGCGCAAATAGTCCTTGTTAACATGTTAAACGTCAGCAAAAACTGAATAGGTGATGTCTCAGAAATCATCAACGAGATTGCCTCCACAGATGACGCCTGGTTTCGCCAGCGCACACATTCCTAGTTTACTCAAAAATCATCACTGAAATTTGAGTCGTTATCGACTTAGAAATCATCACCTAAAATGCTTCCCTAGTTGACGAAGTGTTTCATTTGTGCAAACAGTCCCTATTAACATGGTAATCGTGAGCAAAAATTGAATAGGTGATGTCTTAGAAATCTTCAACGAGACTGCGTCCACAGCTGATGCCTGGATTCGCCAGAGCATGAAGTCCTAGTTGACTAAAAATTATCACCAAAATTTGACTCGCTATCGAGTTAGAAATTATCATCGAAACTGCTTCCCCAACTGACGCTTGGCGTTGTCTACATACACAGTTCCTGTTGACATGGTAATTATCACCACAAACTGAGTAGGTGACCTCTCATAAATCATTAACAAGGCTACCTCTATAGTTGACGCCTGGATTCGACAGAGCACACAGTCCTAGTTGACTAAAAAATCATCACAAAAATTGGAGTCGTTATCGACTTAGAAATCATCATTAAAATTGCTTCACCAGCTAACTCTTGGTGTCGTTTGCGCACACAGTCCCTGTTGACATGGTAATCATCACCAGAAACTAACTAGGTGATGTCTAATAAATCATCAACGGGACTGCCTCCAAAGGTGATGCCAGGATTCGTCGGCCCACGGACCCTTCTTCACTCTGAAATCACAAGCGAAAACTGAGTAGGTGACATCTCAAAAACCATCAACAAGACTGCCTCCATAGGTGACGCCTGGATTCGACAAAGCACACAGTCCGAGTTGCCTTAAAAAAATCACCAAAATCTGAATCGCTATCATATCAGAAATCATCACCAAAACTGCTTCACTAGTTGGCGCTTGGTGTCATCTGCGCACAAAGTCACTGTTGATACGGTAATCATCATGACAAAGTGAGTAGGTGACGTCTCATCAATCATCAACGGGACTGCCTCTATAGGTGACGCCAAGATTTGTTGGCCCACGAACCTGTCCTGAATCTGAAATCACAAGCAAAAACTAAGTAGGTGATGTCTCAGAAACCATCAACAAGACTGCCTCCACTAGTGACGCTTGGATTCAATAGAGCACATAGCTCTTGAGGACTTAAAAATCATCACCGAAATCCGAGTCGCTATCGACTTAGAAATTATCACCGAAACAGCTTCACCAGATGATGCTTGGTGTCATCTGCGCACACAGTCCCTATTGACCTGGTAATCGTCACCAAAAACTGAGTAGGTGACATTTCTTAGATCATCAACGGGACTGCCTCCACAGGTGACGCCTTGATTCATTACCCCATGCACCCCTCTTGACTTTGAAATCACAAGCGAGAACTGACTAGGTGACATCTCAGAAACCATCAACAAGACTGCCTCAACATGTGACGCCTGTATTCGCCAGTGCACACAATATTAGTTGACTCAAAAATCATCTACGAAATCTGAGTCGCTATCGACTTTGAAATCATCACTGAAACTGCTTCACCAGCTGACGCTTGGTGTCGTGTGCCCACACGGTCCCTCTTGGCATGGTAATCGTCACCATAAACTGAGTAGGTGACGTCTCACAAACCATCAACGGGGTTGCCTCCACAGGTGACACCTGGATTTGTCGACCCACGGACCCTTCTTGACTCTGAAATCACAATTGAAAACTAGGTAGGTTATGTCTCAAAAACCTGGAATAGCAAGGGCTCACAGTCTTAGATTACTACAAAAATCATCACTAAAATCTGAGTCGCTATCGACTTAGAAATCATCACCGAAACTGCTACACTATCTGACGATTGGTGTCGTCTGTGCGCACAGTCTGTATTGAAATGGTAATAGTCACCACAAACTTAGTAGCTAATGTCTCATAAATCATCAACGGGACTACCTCCACAGGTGATGCCTGGATTTGTCGGCCCACGGACCTCTCCTGAGTCTGAAATCACAAGCAAAAAATGTGCAGGTTACATCTTAGAAACCATCTACAAGACTGCCTCCACTGCTGATGTTCGAAATCGCCAGGGCACACAGTCCTAGATGACTCAAAAGTCATCACCGAAATCTGAGTCGCTATCAACTTAGAAATCAACACCGAAATTGCTTCACCAGCTGACGCTTGGTGTCGTGTGCGCAAACAATCCCTATTGACATGGTAATCGTCACCACAAACTGAGTAGGTGACGTCTCATAAATCACCCACGTGACTGCCTCCAGAGGTGACGCCTAGATTCGTTGGACCACGGACCTCTCCTGACTCTGAAATCACAAGCAAAAATTGGGTAGGTTATGTCTTATAAAGCATCTATAAGACCGCCTCCACTAGTGACGCCTGGCATCGCAAGAGCACACAGTCCTAGAGGACTCAAAAAACATGATCGAAATCTGAGTCGCTATCGACTTAGAAATCATCATGGAAACTACTTCACCAGCTGACGATTGGTGTCGTCTGCGCCCACAATCCCTCATGACATAGTAATCATCACCACAAACTCAAAGATTGCCTTTGCAGGTGACGCTCAAATCACATGTGAAAAATGAGGAGGTGACGTCTAAGAAACCATCAAAAAGACTGCCTCCACAGGTGACACCTAGATTTACCGCAACACACAATCCTAGTTTACTCAAATATCATCATCGAAATCTGAGTCGCTATACAGTTATAAATCATCACCGAAATTGATTCACCAGCTGACGCTTGGTGTTGTTTGGGCATACAATCATTGTTGACATGGTAATGGTCACCAGAAACTAACTAGGTCATGTCTCAGAAATCATGCAAGGGACTGCCTCCACAGGTGACGCCAGGATTCATCGGCCCACGGACCCCTCTTGACGCTGAAATCCCAAGCGAAAACTAAGAAGGTGACGTCTCAGAAAGCATCACCAAGACTGCCTCCACAAGTGACGCCTAGATTCGACAGAACACACAGTCCTAGTTGACTCACAAATCATAACTGAAATGCGAGTCGTTATCGAGTAAGAAATCATCACCAAAACTGCTTCACAAGCTGACGCTTGATGTTGTCTACGCACACAGTTGCTATTGACATGGTAAACGTAACTAGAAACTAAGTTGGTCATGTCTCATAAATCATCAAGGGGACTGCCTCCACAGGTGACCCGTGGATTCATCGACCCACGGACTCCTCTTGACTCTGAAATCACAAGCGAAAACTGAGAAGGTGACATCTCATAAACAATCAAAAAGACTGCCTGCACAGGTGATGCCTTGATTCGCCAGAACACACAGTCCTAGTTGTCTAAAAAATCAAGACCGAAATCAGAGTGACTATTAAGTAAGAAATCGTCATCGAAACTGTTCACAAGCTGACGCTTGGTGTCGTTTGCGCACACAGTCAGTGTTGACATGGTAATCATCCCAAGAAACTGAGCAGGTGACATTTGAGATATCATCAAGGGGACTGCCTCCACATGTGACGCTTGGATTCGTCGGCCCACAGACCCCTCTTGACTTTGAAATCACAAGCAAAAAATGAGTAGGTGACGTCTCACAAGCCGTCAACAAGAATGCCTCCACAGGTGGCGCCTAGATTCGCAAGAACACAATCCTAATTGACTCAAAAATCATCACAGAAATCTGAGTAGCTATCAACTTAGAAATCAACACCGAAACTGCTTCACTTGTTGGCGCTTGGTGTCATCTGCGCACATAGTCAGTGTTGACATGCTAATCGTCACCAGAAACTGAGTAGGTGACGTCTCATAAATCATCTAGGGGACTGCCTCCATAGGTAACGCGTGGATTCGTTGGCCCACGGACTCCTCGTGACTTTGAAATCACAAGAGAAAAATGAGTAGGTGACGTCTCAGAAACTGTCAACAAGACTGCCTCCACAGGTGACACTCAAATCACAAGTGAAAAGTGAGTAGGTGACGTCTCATAAACCATCAACAAGACTACCTCCACAGGTGACACCTAGATTCGCCAGAACAACATGTCCTAGTTGACTCAAAAATCATCATCGAAATCTGAGTTGCTATCGACTAAGAAATCATCACCGAAACTGATTCACCAGCTAATGCTTGTTGTCGTCTACGCACACAATCGTTGTTGCATGGTAATCATCACCAGAAACTAAGTAGGTGACATCTCATAAATCATCCAGGGCACTGCCTTCATAGGTAACGCGTGGATTCCTTGGCCCACGGACCCCTTTTAACTTTGAAATCACAAGTAAAAAATGAGTCGGTGACATCTCAGAAACTGTCAACAAGACTGCCTCCACAGGGGACCCTGAAATCATAAGTGAAAAGTGAGTAGGTGACGTCTCAGAAACCATCAACAAGATTGCCTCCACAGGTGACGCCTAGATTCGCCAGAACACACAGTCCTAGTTGACTAAAAAATCATCACCGAAATCTAAGTCGCTATCAACCTAGAAATCATCACCGAAACCGATTCATTAGCTGATGTTCGGTGTCGTCTGCGCACACCGACAGTGTTGACATGGTAATCGTAACCAGAAACTGAGTAGGTGACGTCTCATAAATCATCCAGGGGATTGCCTCCACAGGGGACGCGTGGATTCATCGGCAGATGGACTCTTCTTGACTCTGAAATCATAAGTGAAAAATGAGTAGGTGACGTCTTCGAAATCATCATCGGACTGCCTCTACAGGTGACATTGAAATCACAAGTGAAAAGTGAGTAGGTGATGTTTCAGAAACCATTAACAAGACTGCCACCACAGGTGACGCCTTGATTCGCCAGATCACACAGTCCTAGTTGACTAAAAAATCATCACCAAAATTTCAGTCACTATCGACTAAGAAATCCTCACTGAAACTGCTTCAGAAGCTTACGCTTGGTGTCATCTGTGCACACAGTCAGTGTTGACATGGTAATCGTCACCAGAAACTGAGTAGGTGACATCTTATAAATCATCCAGGGGATTGATTCCACAAGTGATGTGTGGATTCGTCGGCCCATGGACCCTTCGTGACTCTGAAATCATAAGCGAAAAATGAGTAGGTGACGTCTCAGAAACCATTAAAAAGACTGCCTCCACATGTGATGCCTAGATTCGCTCTGGCACACAATACTAGTTGACACAGAAATCATCACCAAAATTTGAGTCGCTATGCAGTCAGAAATCATCACCGAAACTGGTGAAGAAGTTGACGCTTGGTATCGTCTGCGCACACAATCGCAGTTGACATGGTAATCATCACCAGAAACTGAGTATGTCACGTCTCAGAAATCATCCAAGGGACTGCCTACATAGTTAACATGTGGATTCGTCGGCCCACGGACCCCTTTTGACTCTGAAATCACAAGTGAAAACAAAAAAGGTGACGTCTAAGAAACCATGAACAAGACTGCCTCCACAGGTACTGCCTAGATTTGCCAAAACACACATTCCTAGTTGACTAAAAAATAATCATCGACATCTGACTCACTATCAGCTGAGAAATCGTCACCGAAATTGATTCACAAAATGACGCTCGGTGTCGTCTGCACCCACAGTCAGTGTTGACATGGTAATCGTCTCCAAAAACTTTGTAGGTGACGTCTAAGAAATCATCAAGTGGACTGCCTCCACTGGTGACACGTGGATTCTTTGGCCCACGTACCCTTTTTGACACAGAAATCACAAGCAAAAACTAAGTAGCTGACGTCTCAGAAACCATCACTAAGAGTGCATCCACAGGTGACGTCTCGATTCGCGAGAACATAGAGTCCTAGTGGACTAAAAAATTATCACCGAAATCTGAGTCTCTATCGACTAAGAAATGATCACCGAAACTGCTTTGGAAGCTAACAGCTAGTGTCGTCTGCGCACACAGTCGTTGTTGACATGGTAATCATGACCATAAACAGAGTAGTTGACGTCTCATAAATCATCCAGGGGAGTGCCTCCACAAGTAACGCGTGGATTCGTTGGCCCACGGACCCCTCTTGACTCTGAAATCACAAGTGAAAACAGAGAGGCTGATGTCTTAGAAACCATCAACAAGACTGCCTCCACAAGTGGTGCCTGGATTCGCTAGAACACACATTCCTAGTTGACTCAAAAATCATCACCGAAATGTGAGTCGCTGTCGACTAATAAATCGTCACTGAAAATGATTAACCAACTAACGCTTGGTGTCGTTTGCGCACATAGTCAGTGTTGACATGGTAATCGTCACCAAAAACTAAGTAAATCACGTCTCATAAATCATCAATGAGACTGCCTCCACAGGTGACGCCTGGATTCGACGCCCCACGAACCCATCTTGACTCTGAAATCACAAGCAAAAATTGAGTAGGTGACGTCTTAGAAACCATCAATAAGACTGCCTCCACAGGTAATGCCTAGATTCGCCAGAACATAGAGTCCTAGTTCACTCAAAAATCATCGCAAAAATCTGATTCGCTATCAACTTAGAAATCATCACCGAAACTGATTCACGACCTTATGCTTGGTGTCGTCTGCTCACACAGTCATTGTTGACATGGTAATTGTCAGCAGAAATTGAGTAGGTGACGTCTCATAAATCATCAACGGGACTGCCTCCATAGGTGATGCCTGGATTCGTCAACCCATGGACCCCACGACTCTGAAATCACAAGTGAAAATTGAGTAGGTGACGTCTTAGAAACCGTCAACAAGACTACCTCCATAGATAATGCTAAAATCACAAATGAAAAGTGAGAGTAGGTGACGTCTTAGAAACCATCAACAAGACTGCCTCTATAAGTGACACTTGGATTCACCGCAGCACACAATCCTAGTTGTGCAAACATCATCACCAAAATTTGAGATGATATCCAGTCAAAAATCATCACCGTAATTGGTTCACCAACTGACCCTTGGTGTCGTTTGTGCACACAGGCCATGTTGACATGGTAATCACCACTAGAAATTGAGTAGGTGACGTCTAAGAAATCATCAAGGGGACTGCCTCCATAGGTGACGCATGGATTCTTCAGCCCACGTACCCATCTTGACACAGAAATCACAAGCGAAAACTGAGTAGGTGACATCTCAAAAAGCATCAACAAGACTGCCTACACAGGTGACGCCTGGATTTGCCAGATCACACATTCTTAGTTGACTAAAAAATCATCACCGACATTTCAGTCGCTATCGACTAAGAAATTGTCATCGATACTGATTCCCGAGCTGATGCTTAGTGTCGTCTGCGCACACAGTCAGTGCTTAGTAGGTAATGTTTGAGAAATCATCAAGGGGACTGCCTCTATAGGTGACGAGAAGATTCTTCAGCCCACATTCCCCTCTTTACACAGAAATCACAAGCGACAATTTAGTAGCTGATGTCTAAGAAACCACCAACAAGACTGCCTCCACTAGTGACACCTCGATTCACGAGTACATACAATCCTAGTTGACTCAAAAATCATCACCGAAATTTGAGTCTCTATCGACTAAGAAATTGTCACCGATACTGCTTCAGAAGCTGACGCTTAGTGTCGTGTGCGCACACAGTCACTGTTGAAATGGTAATTGTCACCAGAAACTGAGTAGGTCACATCTCAGAAATCATCTTGGGGAGTGCCTCCACAGGTAACGCGTGGATTCATCGGCCCACGGACCCCTCTTGACTATGAAATCACAAGCGAAAACAGAGAGGGTGACGTCTCAGAAACCATCAACAAGACTGCCTCCACAGGTGGCGCCTGGATTCGCCAGAACACACATTCCTAGTTGACTCAAAAATCATCATTGAAATCTGAGTCACTATCGACTAAGAAATCATCACCGAAAATGATTAACCAACTAACACTTGGTGTCTTTTGCGCACATAGTCAGTGTTGACATGGTAATTGTCACCAGAAACTAAGTAGATGACATCTCATAAATCATCAATGAGACTGCCTCCACTGGTGACGCCTGGATTCGACGCCCCACGAACCCATCTTGACTCTGAAATCACAAGCGAAAATTGAGTAGGTGACGTCTTAGAAACCATCAACAAGACTGCCTCCACAGGTAATGCCTAGATTCGCCAGAACACAGAGTCCTAGTTCACTAAAAAATCATCGCAAAAATCTGATTCGCTATCGACTTAGAAATCATCACCAAAACTGATTCACGACCTTATGCTTGTGTCGTCTGCTCACACAGTCATTGTTGACATGGTAATTGTCAGAAGAAATTGAGTAGGTGACATCTCATAAATCATCAATGGGACTGCCTCCATAGGTGATGTCTAGATTCGTCAGCCCACGGACCCCTCGACTCTGAAATCACAAGCAAAAACTGAGTAGGTGACGTCTCAGAAACCGTCAACAAGACTGCCTCCACAGATAACGCTAAAATCACAAGTGAAAAGTGAGTAGGTGACGTCTCAGAAAACATCAACAAGATTGCCTCCACAGGTGATGTCTGGATTCGCCAGAACACACATTCCTAGTTGACTAAAAAATCATCACCGACATTTGAGTCGCTATCGACTTAGAAATCATCATCGAAACTGATTTCCTGAGTTGAAGCTTGGTGTTGTTTGTGCACACAGTCAATGCTGACATGGTAATCATCACCAGAAACTTAGTAGGTAATGTTTGAGAAATCATCAAGGGGACTGCCTCCACAGGTTATGCCTGGATTCGCCAGAGCATAGAGTCCTAGTTCACTCAAAAATCATCGCAAAAATTTGATTGGCTATCGACTTAGAAATCATCACCGAAACTGATTCACGACCTTATGCTTGTGTCGTCTGCTCACACAGTCATTGTTGACATGGTAATTGTCAGCAAAAATTAAGAAGGTGACATCTCATAAATCATCAACGGGACTGCCTCCATAGGTGAGTCGCTATCGACTTAGAAATCATCATCGAAACTGATTTCCCGAGTTGAAGCTTGGTGTTTTTTGTGCACACAGTCAGTGCTGACATGGTAATTATCACCAAAAACTTAGTAGGTAATGTTTGAGAAATCATCAAGGGGACTGCCTCCACAAGTGATGAGAGGATTCTTCGGCCCACGTTCCCCTCTTTTCATAAAAATCACAAGCGAAAACTGAGTAGCTGACATCTAAGAAACCACCAACAAGACTGCCTCCACTAGTGACGTCTCGATTCGTGAGAACACACAATCCTAGTTGACTCAAAAATCATCACCGAAATCTGAGTAGCTATCGACTAAGAAATCATCACTGAAACTGCTTCACAAGCTGACACTTGGTGTCGTCTGCGCACACAGTCCCTATTGACATGGTAATCATCACCAGAAACTAAGCAGGTCACGTCCCAGAAATCATCCAGGCCTGCCTCCATAAATGACATGTGGATTCTTCAGCCCATGTACCCCTCTTGACACAGAAATCAAAAGCGAAAATTGAGTAGCTAACGTCTAAGAAACCATCACCAAGACTGCCTCCACAGGTGACGCCTCAATTCGCAAGAACACACAATCCTAGTTGACTCAAAAATCATCACTGAAATTTGAGTCTCTATCGACTTAGAAATCATCACCGAAACTCCTTTACAAGCTGACGCTTGGTGTCATCTGCGCACACAGTCAGTGTTGACATGGTAATCGTCACCAGAAACTGAGTAGGTGACGTCTCAAAAATCATCAACAGGACTGCCTCCATAGGTGACGCATGGATTCGTCGGACCATGGACCCCTCTTAACTCTGAAATTAGAAGAGAAAACTGAGTATGTGACGTCTCATAAACTGTCAACAAGACTGCCTCCACAAGTGACGCTAAAATCACAAGTGAAAAGTGAGTAGGTGACGTCTCAGAAACAATCAACAAGACGGCCTCCATAGGTGACGCCTGGATTCCTCAGAAAACATAGTCCTTGTTGACTAAAAAATTATCACCAACATCTGACTCACTACCGACTTAGAAATCCTCATCGAAACTAATTCACCAGCTGACGCTTGGTGTCATCTGCGCACACAGTCAGGGTTGACATGTTAATCGTCACCAGAAACTGAGTAGGTGATGTCTCATAAATCATCAACGAGACTGCCTCCACAGCTGATGTGTGGATTCGTTGGCCCACGGACCCCTCTTGACTTGAAAATCAAAAGCGAAAACTGAGTAGGTGACGTCTCAAAAACCATCAACAAGACTGCCTCCATAGGTGACGCCTAGATTCTCCGCAGCAAACAATCCTAGTTGAACCCAAAATCAGCATAAAAATTTGAGTCACTATCCAGTCAGAAATCATCAATGAAATTGGTGAAGAAGCTAACGCTTGGTGTTGTCTGCGCACATAGTCAATGTCGACATGGTAATCGTCACCAGCAACTAAGTAGGTGACGTCTCATAAATCATCTAGGGGATTGCCTCCACTAGTAATGCGTGGATTTGTCGGCCCACGGACCCCTCTTGATTCTAAAATCATAAGCGAAAAATGAGTAGTTGATGTCTCAAAAACCATCACCAACACTGCCTCCACAGGTCACGCTGAAATCACACGTGAAAAGTGAGTAGGTGACCTCTCAGAAACCATCAACAAGACTGCCTCCACAGGTGAAGCGTCGATTCGCCAGAACACACAATCCTAGCTGACTCAAAAATCATCACCGAAATCTGACTCGCTACCGACTTAGAAATCATCATTGAAATTGATTCCCCAGCTGACGCTTGGTGTCGTTTGTGCACACAATCAGTGTTGAGGTCGTAATCATCACCAGAAACTAAGTAAGTTATGTCTCATAAATCATCAAAGGGACTGCCTCCACAGGTGAATCCTGGATTCGTCGGCCCACGAACCCCTTTTGATGCTAAAATCACAAGCGAAAACTGAGCAGATGACGTCTCAGAAACCGTCAACAAGACTGCCTCCACATGTGCCGCTGAAATCACCAGTGAAAAGTGAGTAGGTGACTTCTCAGAAACAATCAACAAGATTGCCTCCACAAGTGACGCATGGATTCGCCATAACACACAGACCTAGTTGACTAAAAAATCATCATCGAAATCTGAGTCGCTATCAACTAAGAAATCATCATTGAAACTGCTTCACAGGCTGATGCTTGGTGTCATCTGCGCACATAGTTAGTGTTGACTTGGTAATTGTCACAAGAAACTGAGTAGGTGATGTCTCATAAATCATCAACGGGACTGCCTCCATGGGTGAAGCATGGATTCGTCGGCCCACGGACCCCTCTTGACGCTAAAATCACAAGCGAAAACTTAGTAGGTGACATCTCAGAAACTGTCAACAAGATTGCCTCTACAGCTGATGCTGAAATCAGAAGTGAAAACTGAGTAGGTGACGTCTAAGAAACCATCAACAAGATTGCCTCCAAAGGTGACATCTAGATTCGCTAGAACATAGAGTCCTAGTTGACTAAAAAATCATCACCGACATCTGAGTCGCTATCGACTTAGAAATTGTCACCAAAACTGAATCACCAGCTGATGCTTGGTGTCTTATTCACACACAGTTAGTGTTGACATGGTAATCGACACCAGAAACTTAGTAGGTGACGTCTCATAAATCATCCAGGGGATTGACTCTACAGGGGACACCTAGATTCGTCGACCCACGAACCCCTCTTAACTCTCAAATCACAAGTGAAAACTGAGTAGGTGATGTTTCAGAAACCGTCAACAAGATTGCCTCCATAGGTGATGCCTGGATTCGCCGCAACACACAATCCTAGGCGACTTAAAAATCATCACCAAAATCTGAGTCGCTATCCAATCAAAAATCATCATTGAAAATGGTTCACCAACTGACGCTTGGTGTCGTCTGCGCTCATAGTCAGTGTTGACATGGTAATCGTCACCAGAAATTAAGTAGGTGACGTCTTATAAATCATCCAGGGGATTGCCTCTACAGGTGACGCGTGGATTCGTTGGCAGACGGACTCTTCTTGACTCTGAAACCACGAGCAAAAACTGAGAAGGTGACATCTTAGAAAACATCAACAAGACTGCCTCCCATGGTGACGCCTGGATTCGCTAGAACACTCAGTCTTTATTGACTAAAAAATCATCACCGAAATCTGAGCCGCTATCGACATAGAAATCCTCACTGAAACTAATTCACCAGCTAACGCTTGGTGTTGTCTGCGCACACAGTCTGTGTTGACATGGTAATCGTCACCAGCAATTAAGAAGGTAACAACGCATACATCATCCAAGGGAGTGCCTCCACAAGTGATGCGTGGAATTGTCGGTCCACGGACCTTTTTGACTCTGCAATAACAAGCGAAAAATGAGTAGCTGACGTCTTAGAAACTGTCACCAAGACTGCCTCCACAAGTGACACTGAAATCACAAGTGAAAAGTGAGTAGGTGACGTCCCATAAACCATCAATAAGATTGCCTCTAGAGGTGACACCTGGATTCGCAGAGCACACAGTCCTAGTTGACTCAAAAATCATCTTCGAAATGTGAGTCGCTATCGACTTAGAAATCATCACCAAAATTGATTCACCAGCTGACACTTGGTGTCGTCTGCACACACAGTAAGTGTTGACATGGTAATCGTCACCAGAAACTGAGTAGGTGACGTCTCATAAATCATCCAGGCGATTGCCTCCATAGTGGACGCGTGGATTCGTTGGCAGACGGATTCTTCTTGACTCTGAAATCAGAAGCAAAAAATGAGTAGGTGACGTCTTAGAAACCGTCAACAAGACTACCTCCATAGGTGACGCTGAAATCACAAGTGAAAAGTGAGTAGGTGACGTCTCATAAATCAACAACTGGATTGCCTCCACAGGTAACGTCTGGATTCGTCGGCCCACGAACCCCTCTTAACTCTCAAATCACAAGTGAAAACTAAGTAGGTGACGTTTCAGAAATTGTCAACAAGACTGCCTCCACAGGTGACGACTGGATTTGCCACAACACAAAATCCTAGGTGACTTAAAAATCATCACCGAAATCTGAGTCGCTATCCAATCAGAAATCATCATTGAAAATGGTTCACCAACTGACGCTTGGTGTAACAACCCGGCTTTCCAAGCCCAAAACACAGTAAATTTTTTTTTTATATATACATATTTAATACACATGGTGCCGGTAATCAAGGAACTTGAATCCTCACATCATCAAAATACAATCCATACAATCAACATTTCATTTAAAAGCGAATCTTACACAAACACATAATATTAAGGTTGCTTGATTTGAAGTTCATATTAAAAATATATACATAGACATGAGTTTGCATTCTTATCCTACTAATAGCCATCACAATTTTAAACAAAAGGATCTAATAAAAGTTATACATTCAGTACATTGATCCATACAAAATACATTGTGATTTAGAATGCATCTACATAATTCCTTGCAAAAGTAGGTTCCCGTGGATCGGGTTTCCTAGACATCTCGTTGGTGTGACGTCCCTGCAGCAGTACAAAACATTTAAGAGAATGCAAATACTTAATAATAATAATGATGGTAACTAACGGTCTGGCAATTAAATAAAGCATTAACATTTATAATTTCTTCATGTATTTGATATAACAGCTAGTAGTACATATAGATACACAAGTTTTCGTATGCCATTCAGAATCGGCAGATTTCTATATCGGCAGCAAAGACTGCGTCGCTGCCGATCCAGAATCGGTAGCGGAAACTACGTCGCTGCCGATTTCTGTATCGGCAGTGAATACTGCGTTGCTGCCAATCCAGAATAGGCAGCGGAAACTGGTCGTTGTCGATTTCTATATCGGCAGTAAAAACTGGGTCGCTACCGATTTCTGTATCGGTAGCAAATACTGCGTCGCTGCCGATCCAGAATCTGCAGCGGAAACTGCATCGCTGTCGATTTCTGCATCGGCAGCGAAATCATTCCTTTATCCCGGCCATCCATTCGGACGCCATTAGCCAAAGCTAATCATTCTTTGTCCCAGCCATCCGTTTGGATGCCATTAGCCGAAGCTAATCACTCATTTCTCCCGGTCATCCGTTCGGATGCCATTAGCCAAAGCTAATCACTTTTTGTCCCCGCCATCCATTCGGATGCCATTAGCCAAAGCTAATCACTCATTTATCCCAGCCATCCATTCAGATGCCATTAGCCGAAGCTAATCACTCATTTTTCCCGGTCATCCATTCGGATGCCATTAGCCAAAGCTAATCACTTTTTGTCCCGGCCATCCGTTCGGATGCCATTAGCCGAAGCTAATCACTCATTTGTCCCGGTCATCCGTTTGGATGCCATTAGCCAAAGCTAATCAGTTTTTGTCCCGGCCATCCGTTCGGATGCCATTAGTCGAAGCTAATCACTCATTTGTGCTGGTCATCCGTTCGGATGCCATTAGCCAAAGCTAATAAACCTTTAATCAACATTTAAGCGTTCGACAATTTAATATCGGTTCTAACAATATGGTAGTACTCAAGTTAAAATAATTCAAGATTCAACGTATGAAAAGAAAGGTGCAAGTCACCTACCTACTCCAACTGTGGGTTATTCCTGTCTTGATGATGGTCCAATCCTGTTCGGCAGTGAGAACTGGTTCGCCGCAGGCTGCCAGTTCGGAGCGATAACTGTTTTGCTGTCGGCAGCCAGTTCGGCAGCGAAAACTGGTTCGCTGCAGGCTGCCCAATTCGGCAGCGAGAAGTGGTTCGCTGCAGGCTGCCCAATTCGGCAGCGAGAAGTGGTTCGCTGCAGGCTGCCAGTTCGGCAGCGAAAACTGCATCGCTATTGGTGCCACAGTTTCGCAGCACAACGTACAACTCAACAGCGAATATCAATTCGCTGCAAGAAGTTCAGTTTCGGCAGCGAAACAGAATTTTGCTGCACAACACACAAATCGGCAGCGAATATCAATTCGCTGCAGGAGGTTCAGTTGCGGCAGTGAAACAAAATTTCGCTGCACAATACACAAATCGGCAGCGAATATCAATTCGCTGCAGGAGGTTCGGTTTCGGCAGTGAAACAGAATTTCGCTGCAAGAGGTTCAGTTGCGGCAGCAAAACAGAATCCCACTACACAATACACAAATCGGCAACGAATATTAATTCGCTGTAGAAGACTCAGTTTTGGCAGCGAAACAGAGTTTTGCTGCACAACACACAAATCGGCAATGAATTAATTCGTTGCAGGAGGTTCGGTTGCGGCAGCGAAACAAAATTTCACTGCATAACACACAAATCGGAACCATCGATTTCAGCACATAATTCTTCAACAAAATTCCAGCAACAACATCACAGCAGAACACATTAATTACCCCAACAGAACACACACACACATGCATGCTGGCCTACCCCATAGTTAAAGCCAGCCCTCTACTATGATTTGTTAGATGTTCTGAAATTGACTTTATTTCACTTCTGTTTGCTAGTTCTCCTAGTTAATTTCAGTTTCCTTCATAACTGGCTTAGGTCTTAGATCAATTTTTCTTAGGGTTTTTCTTCTTCATTTTCGTTTCTGATTCTTAAGGGAAAGAGGAAAGGAGTTTCATGACCCATACCTTCTGAATTTAACTAAGTTTGAGGAAGGTTTGACACTATTCTTTTCTCTACTCCTGCTGGTTCTGCTCCTTCTTCTTCCTCTCACGTTTTCCAACTCTCTTTTTCCTCTCCTCTATGCAGCTGCCCACTCCTCTCTCAAGGTCTCATCTCTCTCTCACAAGTTCACAAAGCATTCTATACTGATTTGATTTAAGTTTCTGTTGTGAAAGGGGAAGGGAAGAACGACATGCAACTGCTGGTTTGGGAAGAAGATGGATCATTCTCTCTCTTCTCCTTCTATTTATACTACCCATCAAAAGAAATGGGTTGTTTGGGGGTTGGTTTAGGTGTGTTCTTATCCTTGTTTTGGTTTCTCTAAAACCGGTTTTACCCCTCCCTCCCAGCTCTGCGTCACTATTGATTGAGAAATCGGCAACGAAAATTGCATCGCTGCCGATTTCTGCCTCGGCAGCAAAAACTGCGTCGCTGCCGATCCAGAAATCGGCAGCAGAAACTGCGTTGCTGTCGATCAAGAAATGGGTAGCGGAAAACTGTGTCGCTGCCGATTTCTATATCGATAGTGAAGGCTGCGTCGCTGCCAAATCCAGAATCGGCAGCGAAAACTACATTCATCATCATCATCTCTCTCTCTCTCTCTCTCTCTCTCTATATATATATATATATATATATATATATATATATATATATTTATATATATTTCCTTTGGGTTTTTACGCTTGGTGTCGTCTGCGCTCATAATCAGTGTTGACATGGTAATCATCACCATAAACTTAGTAGGTGACGTCTGAGAAATCATCAAGGGGACTGCCTCCGCAGGTGACGCGAGGATTCTTCGGCCCACGTACACCTCTAGACAAAGAAATCACAAGCAAAAACTGAGTAGCTAAATCTTAGAAACCATCAACAAGACTGCCTCCACATGTGACGCCTGGATTCGCCAGAACACAAAGTCCTAGTTGACTCAAAAATCATCACCGAAATCTGAGTCGCTATCGACTTATAAATCAACATCGAAAGTCAATCACCAGCTAACGATTGGTGTCGTGTGCGCACTTAGTCGCTGTTGACATGGTAATCGTCGCCAGAAACTGAGTGGGTCACATCTCAGAAAGCATCTAGGGGACTGCCTCCACAGGTGACACGTGAATTCGTCGGCCCACGGACCTCTCTTGACTCTGAAATCACAAGCGAAAACTAAGAAGGTGACATCTTAGAAACCATCAACAAGAGTGCCTCCATGGGTGACTCCTGGATTCGCCGCAACACACAATCCTAGTTGCTCAAAAATCATCATCGAAATCTGAGTCGTTATCCAATTTGAAATTATCACCGAAACTGGTTCACCAACTAAAGCTTGGTCTCGTCTGCGGACACAGTCCCTATTGACATGGTAATCCTCACCAAAAACTGAGTAGGTGACGTTTGTGAAATCATCAAGGGAACTGCCTCCATGGGTGATGCGTGTATTCTTCGACCCACATACCCCTCTTGATACAGAAATCTTAAGTGAAAACTGAGTAGTTGACGTCTCAAAAACCATCAAAAAGACTGCCTCCACAGGTGACGCTTGGATTCGCCATAGCACACAGTCTTAAAAGACCAAAAAATTATCACCGAAATCTGAGTCGCCATCAACTAAGAAATCATCACAGAAACTGCTTCACAAGCTGACGCTTGGTGTCATCTGCGCACACAGTCGCTGTTGACATGGTAATTGTCACCAGATACTGAGGAGGTGATGTGCATCATGGGAATTATAATCCATCTCGTAAAGCTGAATCTAATATGCAAGAGGATTCAGATGGTCCAATGACAAGAGCGAGAGCGAAACAACTACAACGGGCCTTGACGAATCAAATTGCAATGATTGAAGCTGCGTCGGAGTTAAAAATTAGCAATCAGTTTGAAATTGGTTCAAGGGTGCTTATTTGCCTACAGTTGGAACTTGGAGATGGGAAAAGCCCTTAATGGTTCTTTTCATGCTGGGCTACTTGTATTTGGATTGATAATGCAAGTGAAGGAACTGATGCTGTTTACGGTCAGAACAGTAGATGGATTTGAACCCGAATTTGAAGTCATCCAATGCATGTGAAAAGAAGATTTATGTAGGTAAAATTCAAGTTCAGAACGTGATCTTTCTATATTGTCCAACCATGATTGCATTAGACTTTTGTGTCAAAAGTTATGGCTGTTTTAAATTTCGTACTGCATATGTTTAGAAATGTCAAAAAAAACGTCTGTTAGTTAAATTTGTCTACTTGCTTTATTAAAAGTCTAGTTTTTAGGCTTGACTTCTGTCATGTTGAATTCACTAACTTTGGAGGGATGTTCCAAAGATAAATATGTATCAGAATATGAAATAAACACTTTTGGCCAAGATTTGAAAACTTAATTCAGAGAATTAAGAGTTGTTCTTCCAAATTCGTTTTGTGAAGAAAACCCTACCTGACTTATCACTCTTCAATCACAAAGAGTGTGGCGTCGAAAATCCTAGATTGATCTTTGTGGCGTCCAGATCGACTTATCAAAGTAATCATTCTAGTTTATCTCCATCTTATTTACCTTAAATCACTACAATCCAGCCTAAATACCAAAAGAAAAGACAACACAACCAGACCCATCCTTCATCCATTTTCATTATAATCATTGTTGCCGATTTCCAAATCATTCACGGGCACATCATCTGGTATCAGAGCATCAGTTGCGATCTTAGGCGGGAGCCAAAAAAAAAAAAAAAAAGAAGAAAGGTTTTTGCTGGAATTGAGGTTGATAAACTTAACTATGGCTGGAGATAAAGAAGATTTGCCAAGAGGGTTAAGTTTGGAACAAGCACAGGTTATGGGCTTACAACGATCTCATGCTGAGATCCGGGATGAGATGACGGGAATTCGTGAACTGTTGAATACCCTTATACAAAGGATGCAAAGAAATAAATTTGCAACCCAACCGAGGCAAGCACTTAGGGTGCCACGAAATGATATTATAGAAGCTGACGAAGATCCAAATGGGGATGAATGAGGCTGATGATAGGGTCAGACCAAGAAGGCAGAATTATAAATCCTCCTAATGGTCTCAAACTTAAGATTCCACCGTTTAGAGGAAGTTAGTTCACCTGAGGAATACTTGGAGTGGATTCAGAAGGTTTGAAAAGGTGTTTGAATGGTATGAATATTCTGAAGAAAGGAAGTGCAAGGTGGCAGCACTTGAGTTTACAGATTATGCTCTTTTATGGTGGGAAAACTTAAAGATTCAGAGGAGAAGGGATGAAGAGGAGGAGATTGCAACATGGGCCAACTATGAAAAGAGTGATGAAGAAGAGATTTGTTCCTGATTACTATAAAACAGGAGCTATACATCAGACTTCAAACTTTGCGACAGGGATCTTTGACTGTGGAAGAGTATGTGAAAGAGTTTGAGCTGCTGCTGATTCGATGTGAATTGATGGAACCTCAAGAGCAAACAATAGCTAGATTTCTTGGAGGGTTGAGGAAGGATATAGCTAATGTTGTTGAGTTACAGCCATACATCTTCCTTGAGGATGTTTATAAAGCTTGCAACCCGAGTAGAGAGGCAACAGAGAACGAGGTGTCCGAACTGGTGGAACTACGTCAAGCGCGACAAGGGCTGTTTCTACGCCTACACAAACATGGAGCACACCTAAACAAGATGAGAAGGTGGAGTTTAGCAAAGGGGAATACCAGTTTCTGATTCTTTGAAGGGAAAGGAGAAGGTGACAGAACCTCAACACCCTAGGAGGTCTCGGGACATTAAGTGCTTCAAGTGCTTGGGACATGGGCATATTGCTTCTGAATGTCCAAATAAAAGGGGTGATGATTTTGCATGGGGATCATGGAGAGCTGATCAGTGGAGATGAGGTTGAAACTGAAGACGAAGATGAGGTACAAGTGGCTGAACAAGAAGAGGATTTCGAACCAGTGAAGGGAGATTTGTTGGTTGTTCAACGGGTTCTGAATGCACAAATTGACGTTAGTGATGAGCAACGCGAGAACATCTTTCATACTCGATGTCAGATTCGAGATAAGGTGTGCGGGATGATCATTGATAATGGAAAGTTGCACTAATGTTGCGTCAACTACCTTGGTGGAGAAATTGGGTTTAAATACCCTTCCACATCCCAGACCCTATAGTTTGCGATGGCTGAATAAGAATGGGGAGATTTCGGGTGACAAAGCAAGTTCGTGTACCTTTTTCCATTAAAACCTATCACGACGAGGTTTTATGTGACGTTGCACCAATGTCAGCTAGCCATTTGTTGCTGGGTCGTCCATGGCAGTTTGATAAGGATGTGACCTACAATGGACGGAAAGAACACTTATTCTTTTATGCTGAATGGAAAGAAGGTGAACTTGTTACCAACTGAGTTCTCAACAAGTTAGAGAGGATCAGTTACGAAGCCAACAAAAGGAGGTGACATCACGAAAGGAGCTGTTGTTTAGCCAAAAAAAGGAGACATCAAACAAGCATTAGCCACAACAGGGATTGTTTTCATGGTCTGGGCAAAGCAACTACTACAAGTAGAAGGATTGGACTTACCAAGACAGATTAAGGAATTTCTTGAAGAATTTAAAGATGTATTTCCAGATGAATTACCTAAAAGATTATCACCTATTCGTGGTATTGAGCAATCAAATTGATTGGTGTTGGAGCTTCACTTCCTAATAGACCAGCATACAGATGCAATCCAGAGGAAGCGAAAGAGATTCAAAGGCAGGTCGGTGAGCTCTTAGAGAAGGGCTATGTGCGAGAATCACTTAGTCCATGTTCCGTACCTACTTTGCTTGTTCCGAAGAAAGATGGTACCATGAGGATGTGCATGGACAGCCGTGCTAATCAACAAAATAACAGTTAAGTATCGATTTCCTATATCCAGACTTGATGATTTGCTTGATGAGTTGCATGGTGCTGTATTGTTTTCTAAAGTCGATTTTCAAATCGTACTTGGATTACCAAGAACACAACGTGGGAAGGATTCAATAATGGTGGTGGTTGATCGATTCTCCAAAATGTCCCATTTCATTCCTGCTGATTTGTTCTTTCAAGAGATTGTTCGTTTTGCATGGAATTCCTAAAAAACATTGTCTCTGATCCTGATACAAAGTTCTTAAGCCATTTTTTTGGAAGACTCTTTTGGAGGAAACATGGAACAAAGTTACTTTTCAGTACGGCATGTCATCCACAAAACTGAAGGTAGTAAACGAACTTTATCTTCTTTGTTACGAGCTGTTATACACATAAGAGTTTGAAGAGTTGGGATAACTTGTTTGCCGATTGTGGAGGTTTGCATATAATCGTAGTGTGCATGGGGCTACAAAAAATTTTCACCATTTGAGGTTGTGTATGGCTTTAATCCTTGTGTTCCTAATTGATCTTGTTCATATTCCAATTGATGAGAGGACATCTATGGATGGAATTAGAAAAGGCAGAATTGATGAAGAAACTACATGAGCAGAGTTCGACTACATATTAAGGAGAAAACAACAAAGTATGCTAAACAAGCTAACAAGGGGCGAAAAGATGGTCAGGTTTGAACCTGGAGATCTTGTTTGGATTCATATTAGCAAGGGCAGAATTTCCAAGCAATAACGTAAGTCCAAGTTTGATGCCAAGAGCTGACGGTCCATTTCGTATATAGAGAAGGTGAATGACAATGCGTATAAGGTAGATCTTCCTGGTGATTACAATGTATCAACTACTTTTAATGTTAAAGACTTATCTCCGTACTTTGGATGATGATGACGATTCTGAATTTGAGGACAAATCATTTTTCAACCCGGGGCTGATGATGTGCATCATGGGAATTATAATCCATCTCGTAAAGCTGAATCTAATATGCAAGAGGATTCAGATGGTCCAATGAACAAGAGCGAGAGCGAAACAACACTACAACGGGCCTTAGACGAATCAAATTTGCAATGATTGAAGCTGCGTCGGAAGTTAAAAATTAGCAATCAGTTTGAAATTGGTTCAAGGGTTGCTTATTTGCCTACAGTTGGAACTTGGAGATGGAAAAAGCCCTTAATGGTTCTTTTCATGCTGGCTACTTGTATTTGGATTGATAATGCAAGTGAAGGAACTGATGCTGTTTACGGTCAGAACAGTAGATGGATTTGAACCCGAATTTGAAGTCATCCAATGCATGTGAAAAGAAGATTTATGTAGGTAAAATTCAAGTTCAGAACGTGATCTTTCTATATTTGTCCAACCATGATTGCATTAGACTTTTGTGTCAAAAAGTTATGGCTGTTTTAAATTTCGTCTGCATATGTTTTAGAAAATGTCAAAAAAAACGTCTGTTAGTTAAATTTGTCTACTTGCTTTATTAAAAGTCTAGTTTTTAGGCTTGACTTCTGTCATGTTGAATTCACCTAACTTTGGAGGGATGTTCCAAAGATAAATATGTATCAGAATATGAAATAAACACTTTGGCCAAGATTTGAAAAACTTAATTCAGAGAATTAAGAGTTGTTCTTCCAAATTCGTTTTGTGAAGAACCCTACCTGACTTATCACTCTTCAAATCACAAAGAGTGTGGCGTCGAAATCCTAGATTGATCTTTGTGGCGTCCAGATCGACTTATCAAAGTATCATTCTAGTTTATCTCCATCCTTATTTACCTTAAATCACTACAATCCAGCCTAAATAACCAAAAAGAAAGACAACACAACCAGACCCATCCTTCATCCATTTTCATTATAATCATTGTTGCCTGATTTCCAAATCATTCCACGGCACATCAGGAGGTCACGTCTCACAAAGCATCTAGGGGACTACCTCCACAGGAGACGCGTGGTTTTGTCGTCCCACGAACCCTTATTGACTCTGAAATCACAAGCAAAAACTTAGAAGGTGACGTCTCAGAAACCATCAACAAGACTGCCTCCACAGGTGACGCCTGGATTCACAAGAACACACAATCCTAGTTGACCCAAAAATCATCACCAAAATCTGAGTCGCTAACGACTAAGAAATCATCACCAAAACTGCTTCACAAGCTGACGCTTGGTGTGGTCTTCACACATAGTCGATATTGACATGGTAATCGTCATCAGAAACTGAGTAGGTTTCATCTCATGAATCATCAACAGGACTGCCTCCACAAGTGACCCCTGGATTCACAAGAACACACATTCCTAGTTGACCTAAAAATCATCACCAAAATTTGAGTCGCTATCGACTAAGAAATTGTCACCGAAACTGATTTACAAGGTGACGCTTGGTGTTGTTTGTGCACACAGTCAGTGTTGACATGGTAATTGTCACCAGAAATTGAGTAGGTGACATCTTATAAATCATCCAGAGGATTGCCTCCACAGGTGAGGCGTGGATTCGTCGGCCCACGGACCCCTCTTGACTCTAAAATCACAAGCAAAAACTGAGTATGTCACTTCTCAGAAACCGTCAACAAGACTGCCTCCACAGGTGACGCTAAAATCACAAGTGAAAAGTGAGTAGGTGATATCTCAGAAACCATCAACAAGACTACCTCCACAGGTGACGCCTGGATTCGCCACAACACGCAGTCCTAGTTGACTCAAAAGTCATTACTGAAAGCTGAGTCACTATCGACTAAGAAATCATCACCGAAAGTGATTCACCAGCGGACGCTTAGTGTCGTCTGCACACACAGTCGCTGTTAACATGCTAATCGTCACCAGAAACTGAGGAGGTCATGTCTTAGAAAGCATCTAGGGGACTGCCTCCACAGGTGACTCGTGGATTCGTTGGCCCAGAGACCCCTCTTGACTCTGAAATCACAAGCGAAAACTTAGAAGGTGGCGTCTCAAAAACCATCAACAAGACTGCCTCCACAGGTGACGCCTAGATTCACCAGAACACACAGTCCTAGTTGACACAAAAATCATCACCGAAATCTGAGTTGTTATCGACTTAGAAATCATAACAAAAACTGATTCACCAGCTGACGCTTGGTGTCGTCTGCGCACGCAGTTCGTGCTGACATGGTAATCGTTACTAAAAACTGAGTAGGTGACATCTCATAAATCATCAACGAGACTGCCTTCACATGTGACGCCTGGATTCATCAACCCATGGACCCCTCTTGACTCTGAAATCACAATCGAAAACTGAGTAGGTGATGTCTCAAAAACCATCAACAAGACAGCCTCCACAAGTGACGCCTGCATTCGCTACAGCACACAATCCTAGTTGAGTAAAAAATCATCACCGAAATTGGTACACCTACTGACACTTGGTGTTGTCAGCGCACACAGTCCCTGTTGACATTGTAATCGTCACCAAAAACTGAGAAGGTGACGTCTGAAAAATCATCAATGGCACTGCCTCTAAAGGTGACGCGTGGATTCTTTAGCCCACGTACCCCTCTTAACACAGAAACCACAAACAAAAAACTAAGTAGCTGACGTCTTAGAAAACAACAACAAGACTGTCTCCACAGGTGACGCCTGGATTTTCCAGAACACAGTTCTATTTCTCTCAAAAGTCATCACCAAAATATGAGTCGCTATCAACTAAGAAATCATCACCGAAACTACTTCACAAGCTGATGATTGGTGTCGTATGCTCACACATTCACTGTTGACATATTAGTCATCACCAGAAACTGAGTAGGTCACGTCTCATAAATCATCTAGGGGACTGCCTCCATAGGTGACGTGTGGATTCATCAGCCCACGGACCCCTCTTGACTCTGAAATCACAAGCAAAAACTTAGAAGATGACGTCTCAGAAACCATCAACAAGACTGCCTCCACATATGAGGCAGAAATCAGAAACGAAAACTAAGTAGGTCACGTCTTAGAAATCGTCAACAAGATTGCCGCCACAGGTGCCGCCTGGATTCGCCAGAACACACAGTCCTAGTTGACCCAAAAATCATCACCGAAATGTGAGTTGCTACCAACTAAGAAATCATCACTGAAACTACTTCACAAGCTGACGCTTGGTGTCGTCTATGTATACAGTAGCTGTTAACATGGTAATCGTCTCAAGAAACTGAGTAGGTCACGTCTCAGAAGTATCCAGGGACTGCCTCCACAAGTGACGTGTGGATTCATCGGCCCACAAACCCCTCTTGACTCTGAAATCACAAGCGAAAACTGAGAAGGTGACGTCTTAGAAACCATCAACAAGGTTGCCTGCACAGGTGACACCTGGATTAACCAGAACTCACAGTCCTAGTTGACTAAAAAATCATCACCGAAATCTGAGTCCCAATCGACTTAGAAATCGTAATTGCAACTGATTCACCAGCTAACGCTTGGTGGCGTCTACGCACGCAGTTGGTGTTGAAATGGTAATCGTCACCAGAAACTGAGTAGGTGACATCTCAAAATCATCAACGGGACTGCCTCCCACAAGTGAAGCCTGGATTCATTAGCCCACAGACCCCTCTTGACTCTGAAATCACAAGCGAAAACTGAGTCGGTGACGTCTCAGAAACCGTCAACAAGAATGCCTCCACAGGTGACGCCTTGATTCGCCAGAACACACAGTCCTAGTTGACACAAAAATCATCACCAAAATCTAAGTCACTATCGACTTAGACATCATAACGGAAACTGATTCACCAACTAACGCTTGGTGTCATCTACGCACCCAGTCAGTGTTGACATGGTAATCATCACTAGAAAACTTAGGTGACGTCTCATAAATAATCAATGAGAATGCCTCCACAGGTGACACCTGGATTCATCGGCCCATGGACCGCAATTGACACTAAAATCACAAGTGAAAACTGAGTAGGTGACGTCTCAGAAACCATCAACAAGACTGCCTCCACATATGACGCTGAAATCAGAAATGAAAACTGAGTAGGTCAGTCTCAGAAATCGTCAACAAGACTGCCTCCACAGGTGACGCTTAGATTCGCCACAGCACACAATCCTAGTTGACTCAAAAATCATCACCGAAATTTGAGTCGCTATCTAATTAGAATTCATCACCGAAACTGGTTCACCAACTAACGCTTGGTGTCGTTTGCACACTCAGTCCCTGTTGACATGGTAATCATCACCAGAAACTGAGTAGGTGACGTCTGAGAAATCATCAAGGGGATTCCCTCCACAGGTGACACGTGGATTCTTCGGCCCACGTACCCTTTTGACACAAAAATCACAAGCGAAAATTGAGTAGCTGACGTCTCAAAAACCATCAACAAGATTGCCTCCACAAGTGATGCCTGGATTCGCAAGAACACATAGTCCTAATTGACTAAAAAATCATAACCAAAATCTGGGTCACTATCGACTTAGAAATCATCATCGAAACTTATTTTCTAGCTGACGCTTGGTGTCGTCTGCGGACACAGTCAGTGTTGACATGGTAATCGTCACCAAAAACGTACTAGGTGATGCCTAGATTCATCGGCCCATAGACCCCTCTTCACTTTGAAGTCACAAGTGAAAACTAAGTAGGTGAGGTCTTAAAACCGTCAACAAGACAGCCTCCACAGGTGATGTTGAAATCACAAGCGAAAACTAAGTAGGTGACATCTTAGAAACCATCAACAAGACTGCCTCCACAAGTGACGCCTGGGTTCATAAGAACACACAGTCCTAGTTGACTCAAAAATCATCACCGAAATTTGAGTTGATATCGACTAAGAAACCATCACCGAAACTGCTTCACAAGTTGACGCTTGGTGTCGTCTACGCACATAATCGTTGTTGACATGGTAATCGTCACCAGAAAATGAGTAGGTTACATCTCAGAAATCATCTAGGGGACTGCCTCCACAGGTGACGCGTGGATTCGTCGGCCCACATACCCCTCTTGACTCTAAAATCACAAGCGAAAACTGAGAAGGTGACATGTCAGAAACTATCAACAAGACTGCCTCCATTGGTGACGCCTGGATTTGCAAGAACACATAGTCCTAGCTAACAAAAAAATCATCGCAGAAATCTAATTCGCTATCGACTTAGAAATCATGACCGAAACTAATTCACCAGCTGACGCTTGGTGTCGTCTGGGCACACAATAAGTGTTGACATGGTAATCATCTCCAGAAACTGAGTAGGTGACATCTCATAAATCATCAACAGGACTGCCTTTATAGGTGACGCGTGGATTCATCGGCCCACGGACCCCTCTTGACTTTGAAATCACAAGCGAAAATTGAGAAGGTGACGTCTTAGAAACCATTAACAAGAGTGCCTCCACTATCCTAGTTGTCTAAAAAATCATTACCAAAATCTGAGTCGTTATTGACTTAAAAATCTTCACCGAAACTACTTCACCAGCTGATGCTTGGTGTAGTCTTCGCACACAGTCCCAGTTGAGATGGTAATCATCACTAGAAACTGAGTAGGTGACGTCTCATAAATTATCAACAGGACTGCCTCCAATGGTGACACCTGCATTCATCGACCTATGGACCCCTCTTGACTCTAAAATCACAAGTGAAAACTAGGTAGGTGATGTCTTAGAAACAATCAACAAGACTACCTCCATGGGTGACGCTTGGATTTTCCAGAGCACACAGTCCTAGTTGGCTCAAAATCATCATCGAAATCTGAGTCGATATCAAGTCAGAAATCATCACCAAAACTACTTCACTAGCTAACGATTGGAGTCGTCTGTGCACACAGTCCCTGTTGACATGGTAATTGTCACCATAAACTGAGTAGGTGACGTCTCATAAATCATCAACGGGAATGCCTCCATAGGTGATGCCTGGATTCATCGGCCTCATCGGCCCACTAACACCTCTTGACTCTTAAATTACAAACGAAAACTAAAGAGGTGACATCTCAGAAACCACCAACAAGACCGCCTCCACAAGTGATGCCTAGATTTTCCAGAGCACACAGTTCTAGTTGACTCAAAATCATCACCAAAATCTTAGTCGTTATCAACTAAGAAATGATCACCGAAACTACTTCACAAGCTGACTCTTGGTGTCGTCTGCGCACACAGTCCTTATTCATATGGTAATAATCACCATAAACTAAGTAGGTGACATCTCATAAATCATAAACGGGATTGCCTCCATTGTTGACGCCTGGATTCGTGGGCCCACGGATCCCCTCTTGACTCTGAAATCGCAAGGGAAAACTGATTTGGTGACGACTCAGAAATCATCAATGAGACTTTTTTCATAACTGACGCTTGGATTTTCCAACGCTCAAAGTCCTAGTTTACTAAAAAATATCACCGAAATCTGATTCGCTATCGACTTAGAAATCATCACCGAAACTGCTTCATAAGCTGACGCTTGGTGTTGTCTCCACACACAATCCCTATTAACATGGTAATTGTCACCAGAAATTGAGTAGGTGACGTCTCATAAATCATCAACGAGACTGCCTCCACAGGAGACGCCTTGATTCGTCGGCCCACGGACCCCTTTTGACTCTTAAATTACAAGCGAAAACTAGGTAGGTGATGTCTCAGAAACCACCAACAAGACTGCCTCCATAGGTGACGCCTGGATTCAACAGAGCACACAGTCCTAGTTGACTCAAAATCATCATCGAAATCTTATCCACTATCGACTAAGAAATCATTACCGAAACTACTTCACAAGCTGACGCTTGGTGTCGTTTTCGCACACAGTCCCTGTTACAATGGTAATCGTCACCATAAACTGAGTAGGTGACATCTCAGAAATCATAAACGGGATTGCCTCCATTGCTGACGCCTTGATTTGTCGGCCCACCGATCCCCTCTTGACTCTTAAATCACATGGGAAAACTGAGTTGGTGACGACTCAGAAATCATCAACGAGACTTTTTCCATAGCTGACGTCTGCATTTGCCAGCGCTCACAGTCCTAGTTTACTCAAAAATATCACTTAAATTTGAGTCGTTATCGACTCAAAAACTATCACCAAAACTACTTCACCAGGTGACGCTTGGTGTCGTCTGCGCACACACTCCTTGTTGACATGGTAATCGTCACCACAAACTGAGTAGGTGACGTCTCAGAATCATCAATGGGACTTCCTACACAACTGTCGTCTGGATTCGTTGGCCCACCAATCCCCTCTTGATTGTGAAATCATAAGCGAAAACTGATTAGTTGACAACTCAAAAATCATCAATGATATTTTCTCCATAGGTGACACCATGATTTGCTAGCACACACAGTCCTACTTGACTCAAAAATCATGACTGAAATCTAAGTCAATATTAAGTCAAAAATCATCATCGAAACTGCTTCACCAGAGGATGCTTGGTGTTGTCTGCGCACACAGTCTCTGTCGACATGGTAATCGTCAGCTCAAACTGAGTGGGTGACGTCTCAGAAATCATGAATGAGACTACCTCCATTGCTGATGCCTGGATTCGTCGGCCCATGGATCCCCTCTTAACTCTGAAATCACAAAGGAAAACTAAGTTGGTGACAACTTAGAAATCGTCAACGAGACTTTTTCCACAACTGACGCTTGGATTTGCGAGTGCTCACAATCCAAGTTTACTCAAAAATCATCACCAAAATCTGAGTCGCTATTGACTTAGAAATCATCACCAAAACTGCTTCCCCAACTGACATTGGTGTTGTTTGTGCCCACAGTCCCTATTGGCATGGTAATCATCACCACAAACTGAGTGGGTGACGTCTCAGAAATCATCAACGCGACTTCCTCCACAATTGACGTCTGGATTCGTCGGCCCACGGATCCCCTTCTGACTCTGAAATTGTAAGGGAAAACTGATTTGGTGACGACTCAGAAATTATCAACGAGACTTTCTCCATAGCTGACGCCTGGATTTGCCAGCACTCACAGTCCTAGTTTACCAAAATCATCACTGAAATCTGAGTCGTTATCGACTCAGAAGCAGTCACCAAAATTGCTTCCCCAGCTGATGCTTGGTGTCGTCTGCGCACATAGTCCCAGTTGACATCGTAATCATCACCACAATTTTAGTAGGTGACCTCTCAGAAATCATCAACGGGATTGCCTCCACAGTTGATGTCTGGATTCATCAGCGCATAGATCGTCTGTTGACTTTAAAATTGCAAGTGAAAACTAAGTAGGTGACGACTCAAAAATCATCAAGGAGACTACCTCCACAGCTGGCGGCTTGATTCGCCAGCGCACATAGCTCTAGTTGACTCAAAAATCATCATCAAAGTCTGAGTCGTTTTATACTCAGAAATCATCACCTAAACTACTTCCCCATCTAACGCTAGGTGTCATCTACGCATAAAGTCCATGTTGACAAGGTAATCATCAGCAAAACCTGAGTAGGTGACGTCTTAGAAATCACCGCTTGCAGCGGTGGTGTTTGCCTTAAGAGTATGGAGACATTATTTGTATGGGACACAACTTCAAATCTTTACAAACCATAAAAGTTTGAAGTATTTGATGTCATAAAAGGAGTTGAACATGCGACAGAAAAGATGGGTAGAGTTAATAAAAGATTACAATTGTGTTATCGACTACCATCTTGGTAAGGCTAATGTAGTAGATAATAAAATAGTAGATAAGTTTGGTTTCGTAGCCTCCCTAACCTAAGCAATTAAGCCCGAATGAGTGTTTTAACATGTAATACCCTAAAGTCAACTGACTTGGGAGATATTGGCCCAAAGCTTGTTACATGAGTTAAGCAGAAAAGCTTAAGGGAATCAAACATTGCACTATCTACGTATCAGTATCTGTAACCCAAGTTACTAAGCTCGTAGGGGTGTCTCAACACCTAATGCCCTAAGACCAACTAGTCTAGGAGTCATTAGTCAAAAACTCGTTACATGGGTTAAAGATGCATTGTGTTTTAAGTTGTATATATATATATATATATATATTATATATATATAATAATCCCAACCCAAGGAAGTTAACCTTAAATATTAGAACATAATATTGTTTTCTTCCAACAAAAGCCCTATTATCTATGTTTTCATACATTGAGCACATAAAAAGAAGGTTTATTAATATCTTGTTTAAGAAATATGAAGCAGAAATATAAATTTAATGAGATATTGTTTATCTAGATTGATTAATGGAAGTTGAATGATGAATACGTGGAATTTTCAAATTGTTTTTCTATTTTAACGCTTTGATTACTAGGGACTAGTAATAAGCTGGTTGGGGGGTGTGATTAGTAATTAAAAGTGCATTTTTATCAAGGTTTTATATCATCATTTTGCACTTGAAGTATCAATAACTCCTTAACTAAAGCATGTTTTATAATAACATACCTAATAATATAAGATACCTTTATTTTATGGTGAATGTTCATCTTAAATGCAGGCTTATCACATAAATGAAAGGATTGATTGATGAGTTCAAGTATTGAAATTGAAAGGACAAAGAGAGGGCTAAACTTAGAAAAGAGATGTTGGTGCAGTACAAACTGGAACATTGTTCGATAATTAGGTCATATCTCGAGTTCTAGATGTCCAAATGACCTCAATTGTTTAGACAGATTCGGTAAGACATAGGCCTACAACTTTCATGTGGAGTCCAAAATTTAAAAAGGTCGTTTTCAAGTCCAAATTATAGCAACAACAGAGAAGTTTGAATTTATCCTGCAACTCAGATACTGTTCAATGTTCAACCCATATCTCAAGTTTTAGAAGTTCAAATGACTTCAATTATTTTTTCTTGGAAAGATAAGACAATTTCCTAGAACTTTCATGAATACAGGTGGTTCCAGTTCTGATGTTAGCAATGATGTTTTATTCAGACAAGAAGATAAGGATTTTCACCAAGTCAAGAGTTGGCCACCCACTCAACAATTAGTCATCAAATCAATAGTTCCAAATTTTGGCCTATAAAGGAGGCATTTGCCATGCATTTAGGCATCTTGGTGTTCAAATCAAGATCATGCTCTTGCTCTCTTTCTTTGTATTTTGTAATGTTTAAGTTTTATTTTATGTTATATTGATCTCTTGTTTGTGCTTTTCATTTCATTTCCTTTACTTATATAATTATGTTCTTATCTTGTTTATTTATGTTTCTTTCTCTCATTATGTCTAGCTTAATCTATTATATCAAGGTGAAAAGGGTACACTAATGGTGTAAGAATAAGTATAGTATAAACTCAACATGGACTTTAATGCTTGATACTAACATGTTTTATATTTATTATCTTGCTCATTCTTAATACCTTGCTTGTTAAATGGTTAATCTAGATTTGTGTTGAACAACCTTTGGTACAAAAAATGCTTGGCATTTTTATAGCCTAACCGTATGGTATAATCTACACCTATGCTATGAAAGGAACTTGATTTGTTGGAAGTATCATTAGTGGATCCTCTAACCTTGACATTTGTTTTTATCATTGTTTTAATCCTTACATTAATCTTACATCTCAAAGTCCTCTTTATTATTACTATTACTATTATTAATAACATTACTACTACTACTACTATTATTACTATTATTGTTTTTTTATTATTATTATTATTCTTATTATTGTGTTGTTGTTATTTATAATTTATATAGTTAACCTCCCTGTGGTTTGACCCCGGTCTTGTTGGGTTATTTATTACTTCGACACTCCTGCACTTTGGAGAAGACATCAATCTTTTGGTTGTGTCAAACTTCATGTGTTGTATGTAAATGGAAAGGTTGACAAATCTGGACAGTTTTGTCTCTTGACTTTAAAGAGATTTCGGGTAGGAGGATAAAGGAATTAGGATCGGGTTCCTCATAGAAATTGTAGTTTAAGATGTTGGCTAACTAATGAAATTGGTCTTACTCAATTTGGAGTTATAGAACTCTAGCTATGGGTCACCAACCGAGAATGGGTCATGACAGACCCTATAGGGTAGTAGGTCTGATTCGTTGATGAGAAATTTTGACTGTCTTAGAGGCAGAACTGGGTTCTCCTTTCTTCAAAGAACTTGTAGCCTAATGTCTTAGCTTTCCAACAAGACTAACCTCGCTTGAATCGGAGTTCTATAACTTTAGATATAGTTAAAAACATGAGGAGAGGTCGGAGAGTAACAGTTCAAAAATGAGACAGTAACAGTTCAATGTCTAGACAATAACAGTTCAAAAAGGAGACAGTAATGATTCAATATCTAGACAGTAACAATTCAAAAATGAGACAACAACAGTTCAAAAATGAGACAGTAAAGTTTCAATATCTAGACAGTAACAGTTAAAAAAAAAAAACAAGACAGTAACAGTTTAATGTTTAGACAGTGATAATTCTGGATTTAAGCAGAAATAGTTCAAATATATATATATATATATATATATATATATATAGACACATAAAGGAATGATAACTGTGGTTGGACAAATAATAACAATATTAATGGGTGAAATGAGAAAAAAATGTTAAATATTAAGAAATGACTGAAAGAAAGACTTACTGGTTGTTGATATATTTATAATAAAACATATCCTTGAGTGATGAAAATTTATGAGATAAACCTGTAAATTATAGGAGGGACCACAGGCATGGTGCAACAATAGTAGCAGGGGAGCACGAATAGAGCTTCTATTACAGGTAGGTGAATTGCACCTATACTTCCTAGTTAATTCCATGATTTATTTACAATTACAAATATGAAATGTGAATTACTCAATGTATGTGTATTCAAGGTGAAAAGTTGTTATGTGAATTGCCATATGATTAAATTATCACTGACGAAAAAAATATGAGAAGTGCGTTTTAAGGCATAAACTAGCATACATTTAGTGTATGTTAGGATCCTGGGTAAGGGGATCGCCACGATTGAACTAGCATACATTTAGTGTATGTTAGGATCCCAGGTAACAGGATCACCATGAATAAACTAGCATACATTTAGTGTATGTTAGGATCCCGGGTAAGGGGATCACCTTGCATCAACTCCTATGGGGTGATGATGATGATACTAGTGAAATTGGTATCGGTAATGTGATAACCAAAAATAATCATGTTCGATCTCATAAAGTCTGGAATGAAGGTTGAAAGTGGCAGAGGGAACAGTTCTTAATAGTTGCATAAGGAAGAGATTCTAATAAAAACTAGAAGGGAGAAGCGAATGAACAATGAATGCATTTTACCCTGTTGAAATTGTTAGGTATTCGTGTTGTAATATTTATTGTAATATTTACATTTCAATAATATGTATTTTGTTTTAGGATCATCACATGCACGATAGGAGTAGATCTTAGCTTATGTTCCCTTCTTGTAATCTAGGTTCTAGGGAGTATACCCTTGTATTTTGTAAACATGAAAATGTTTGTATAACTTAATTTGTATAATTAATGTTTAAACTGGATTGAAGGAATTTAACCCTGTAGTTCATATAACCATATTTCATGTCTATATATTTTTATTTATGAGATGCGAGCTATTAGAAGTGTAAATAGATTTCATGTCAATAACTTGGGACCTTCCGGTATAGGGGGGACTCCGTTGAAATTCTAGTAGATTTTAATACGAAGACCATGAATACATATATACAAAAAAAAATTACTCTGTTTTTCGATTGACATGAGATTATCGTTTTATCTTGGAATGGGGGATGTTAGACTAGGACTGTGAGTGCTGGCAAATCCAGGCGTTAGTTGTGGAGAAAGTCTCATTGATGATTTTGAGTCATCACCAACTAGGTTTTCCCTTGCGATTTCAGAGTCAAAAGGGGATCTGTGGGACGATGAATCCAAGCGTCATCTGTGGAGGAAGTCTTATTGATGATTTATGAGACGTCACCTACTCAGTTTGTGGTGACGATTACCATGTCAACAGGGACCATGTGCGTAGACGACACCAAGCATCAACTAGGTAGCAGTTTCGGTGAAGAATTTCTAAGTCGATAGCGACTCAGATTTTTTAGTAAACTAGGACTAGCTGGCAAATCTAGCTGTCAGCTGTCAACTGTGGAGAAAGTCTCATTGATTATTTCTGAGTCGTCACCAACTCAGTTTTCACTTGCAATTTAAGAGTTAAGAGGGGATCTGTGGACCGATAAATCCAGGCGTTGCCTGTCGAGGAAGTTCCGTTGAAGATTTTTGAGACGTCACCTACTCAGTTTGTGATGACGATTACCATGTCAACAGGGACTATGTGCGCAGACGACACAAAGCGTATGCTGGAGAAGCAGTTTCGATGACAATTTCTCACTCGATAGCGACTCAGATTTCGGTCATGATTTTTTAGTCAAGTAGGACTGTGTGCTCTGGAGAATCCCAGTGTAACCTGTGGAGGCAGTCTCGTTGGTGATTTCTGAGACGTCACCTATTATGTTTTTGTTGACGATTACTATGTCAGCTGAGGAAGCGGTGTCAGTGATGATTTTTGAGTCGATAGCAACTCAATTTCAATGATGATTTATTAGTCAACTAAGATTGTGTGAGCTAGAGAATCAAGGTGTCAGCTATGGAGACAGTCTCGTTGATGATTTCTAAGTCATCACCAACTCAATTTTCACTTGTGATTTTAGAGTCAAGAGGGGATCCGTGGGCCAATGAATCCATGTGTCAGCTGTGGAGGAAGTCCTGTTGATGATTTCTAAGACATCACCTACTCAGTTTGTGGTGACGATTACCATGTCAACAACGATTGTGTGCGCAGATGACACCAAGTGTCATCTGGTGAAGCAGTTTTGTTGACGCTTTTCTAACTTGATAGTGACTCGAATTTCGGTCATGATTTTTGTGTCAACTAGGACTATGTGCGCTGGCAAATACAGGCGTCACCTATGGAGAAAGTCTCATTGATGATTTCTGACTCGTCACCTACTCAGTTTTTGCTTGTGATTTCATAGTCCAGAGGGGATCCATGGGCCAACGAATACAGGCGTTAGTTGTGGAGAAAGTCTCGTTGATGATTTCTGAGTCATCAATAACTCAATTTTCACTTGCAATTTCAAAGTCAAAAGGGGATCCGTGGGCTGACGAACCCAAGCGTCCATTGTGGAGGAAGTCCCTTTGATGATTTCTGAGACGTCACCTACTCAGTTTGTGATGATGATTACCATGTCAACAACGACTGTGTGTGCAGACGACACCAAGCATCGTCTGGTGATGCAGTTTCGGTGACAATTTCTAACTCGATAGCAACTCACATTTCGGTCATGATTTTTGTGTCAACTAGGACTATGTGCGTAACAAATACATGCATCACCTGTAGAGACAGTCTCGTTGATGATTTCAGAGTCAAGAGGGGATTCGTGGGCCAACGAATCCAGGTGTCAACTGTGAAGGAAGTCCTATTGATGATTCTGAGACGTCACCTACTCAGTTTGTGGTGACGATTAGCATGTCAAAGGGACTGTGTGCGCAAACGACATCAAGCATCAGCTGGGGAAGCAGTTTCAGTGATGATTTATGAGTCGATAGTGACTCAGATTTTGATTAAGCAATCCGAAAGAGAGACATAAACAAGATATTAATGAAAGCAAAACTTAAGCATTACAAAAATATAAAGAGATAAATAAAAAGCATGATCTTGATCTAAACAACCAAGATGCCTAAATGCATGGCAAATGCCTCCTTTTATAGGCCAAAATTTGGAACTATTGATTTGATGATTAATTGTTGAGTGGGTGGCCACATCTTGACTTGGTGACAATCATTATCTTCTTGCTGAACAAAACGTTATTGATACCGTCCGAATTTGAACCACTTGTACCATGAAAGTTCTAGGAAATTGTCTCATCTTCCAAGAAAAAAAATTAAGGTCATTTGGACTTCTAGAACTTGAGATATGGGTTGAACACTGAACAGTGTCTGGGCTGCAGGACAGTTTCGGACATCTTTGTTGTTGCTATAATTTGGACTTGAAAATGACCTTTTTAAATCTTGAACTTCACATGAAAGTTTTAGCCCTATGTCTTATCTTTCCATCCTTATAAAGCAGACTAAAATTAGAGATCTACAACTTCAGATATGACCCAATTACCAAACAGTGTTCCAGTTTGGACTGAACTAGCATCTCTTTTCTAAATTTGGCCCTCTCTTTGTCCTTTCAATTTTAGTGCTTAAACTCATCGATCAATCCTTTTATTTTATGTGATAGGTTTGCATTAAAGATGAACATTTACCATAAATTAAAGGTATCTTATATTATTAGATATGTTATTATGAAACATGCTTTAGTTAAGAAGTTATTGATACTTCAAGTGCAAAATGATGATATAAAACCTTGATAAAAATGCACTTTCAAGTACTAATCACACCCCCCAACCAGCTTATTACTAGTCCCTAGTAATCAAAGTGTTAAGATAGAAAAACAATTTGCAATTTCCACAGAGCAAGATATTCATCATTCAACTTCCATTAATCTATCTAAAGAAACAACTCTCATTAAATTTATATTTCTACTTCATATTTCTTAAACAAGATATTAATAAACCTTCTTTTCATGTGCTCAATGTATGAAACATAGATGATGGAGCTTTTATTAGAAGAAAACATTATTATGTTCTAATATTTAAGGTTAACTTCCTTGGGTTGGGAAGTTTTTTTATTTTTATTATTTTTTCTTTTATACACACACACACACACACACACACACACACACACACACACACACATACAACTTAAAACAAAATGCATCTTTAACCCATGTAACAAGCTTTAGGCTAATGATTCCCAGACCAGTTGGTCTTAGGGCATTAGGTGTTGAGACACCCCTACAAGATTAGTAACTCGGGTTGCAGATACCGATACGCAGATAGTGCAATGTTTGATTCCCTTAAGCTTTTCTCCTTAACCCTTGTAACAAGCTTTGGGCCAATAGCTCCCAAGTCAGTTGACTTTAGAGTATTAGGTGTTAAAACACCCCTTCGGGCTTAATTGCTTAGGTTAGGGAGGCTATGAAACCAAACTTATCTATGTTTTTATTATCATAAATATTATCAATTTTTTGTTTTTTGCAAATTATATACCATCCCTTTCCCTTAGTTGTTACCTTTAACAAAAGAACATAAATAATGTAATAATCCAATGTGCAACCCACAATCATATGATTTAGCGTGTGTGTGAAAATGAAGGTTTAAGAATACTTGTTAAATGAGTATTTGAGCAGCATCAAGTGATAATAATGCAAGAGTTTGTAAACCTGAATATTTTAAGAAGTATTCTGATAGACTTTGATAAGGATACTTACTAAGATGTGTCTCAAGAATCAATAAATTTCCTCCTTACTCTGCCATCCTAATTAGGATACTTACTAGGATGCGTCTCAAGAGTCAATAAAATTTCCAGGCATTAGGTGTGTAGGTATTCTCATTGATGATTTATGAGATGTCACTTACTCAGTTTGTGGTGATGATTTCCTTATGAACAAGTACTGTGTGCGCAAATGACACCAAACATCAACTGGGAGGCATTTTCGGTGATGATTTCTGAGTTGATAGTTACTCAAATTCTGGTGAGTCAACTAGGACTGTGTGCACTAGCGAAACCAAGCGTCAGCTGGGGAGACAGTCTCATTGATGATTTCTAAGTCATCACCTAATTAGTTTTTGCTTGCGATTTCAGAGTCAATAGGGGATCTATGCGCCGATGAATCCAGGTGTCAGCTGTGGAGGCAGTCTCATTGATGATTTCTGAGACGTCACCAACTCAGTTTGTGGTGACGATTACCATGTCAATAAGGACTGTGTGCGCAGACAACACTGAGCGTCAGTTGGGGAAACAATTTTGGTTATGATTTTTGAGTCGATAGTTACTCAGATTTCGGTGATGATTTTTTATTCAACTAGGACTGTGTGCACTAGCGAATATAAACATCAACTGTAGAGGCAATCTCATTGATTATTTTTAAGTAGACAACTAGTCAATTTTTGCTTGCGATATCAGAATCAACAGGCAATCCGTGCGCCAATGAATCCAGGCATCAGTTGTGAAGGCAATCTCAATGATGATTTCTAAGACGTCACGTACTCAGTTTGTGGTGACGATTACCAAGTCAACAGGGACTTTTGTGCCTAGACAACACCAAGCGTCAGTTGGGGAAGCACTTTCATTGGCTATTTCTTAGTCGATAGCAACTCAGATTTTAGTGATGATTTTTGAGTCAACTAGAACTGTGTGCCTTGGCGAATCTAGGTGTTAGCTGTGGAGATAGTATTGTTGATGATTTCTTAGTCATCACCTACTCACTTTTACTTGTGATTTCAAAGTCAATAGGGGATCTATGTGCCGACAAATCCAAGCATCAGCAATGGAGGCAGTCTCATTGATGATTTATGAGACGTCACCTACTTAGTTTGTGGTGACGATTGCCATGTCAACAGGGATTGTGTGGGCACACAATACCAAGCGTCAGTTGGAGAAGTAGTTTCAGTTATGATTTCTGAGTCGATACCGACTCAGATTTTTGTGATGATTTTTGAGTCAACTAGGACTATGCGCTCTGGAGAATCCAGGTGTCAGTTGTGGAGACAGTCTTGTTGATTTCTGAGTCGTCACATATTCAATTTTCACTTGCGATTTTAGAGTCAATAGGGGATTTGTGGTAACGATTACCATGTCAACAGGGACTATGTGCGTACATGACACCAACCTATGGTTATGATTTCTGAGTCGACAATGACTCAAATTTCAGTGATGATTTTTTAGTCAACTAGGACTGTTTGCCTTAGCAAATCCAAGCGTTAGCTGTGGAGATAGTCTATATGATGATTTCTGAGTCGACACCTACTCACTTTTCGCTTGCGATTTCAGAGTTAATAGAGGATCTATGTGTCGATGAATCCAGGCATCAGTAGTGGAGGCAGTCTCGTTGATGATTTCTAAGACGTCACCAACTCAGTTTGTGGTGACGATTACCATGTCAACAAGGACTGTGTGCGCATACAATACCAAGCGTCATCTGGGAGGCAGTTTCGGTTATGATTTCTAAGTCGACAACGACTCAGATTTTGGTTATGATTTTTTAGTCAACTAGGATTGTGTGAGATGGAGAATCCAAGCTTCAGTTTTGGAGACAATATCCTTGATGATTTCTAAGTCATCACCAACTTAGTTTTCGCTTGCGATTTCATAGTCAATAGGGGATCTGTGCACAGACGAATCCAGGCGTTAGGTGTGGGGGGAGTCTCATTAATGATTTCTAAGATGTCACCTACTCAGTTTGTGGTGATGATTACCTCGTCAACAGGGATTGTGTGCGCAAACGACAACAAGCCTCTGCTGGGGAGGCATTTTCAATTACGATTTCTGAGTCAATAGTTACTCAGATTCTGGTGATGAGTTTTGAGCCAACTAAGATTATGTGCACTAACGAAACCACGCGTCAGCGGACTAGACAGTCTTGTTGATAATTTCTCAGTCATCACCTACTCACTTTTTGCTTGCAATTTCAAAGTCAATAGGGGATCTAAACACGGATGATTCCATGCATCAACAATGGAGGCAGTCTCGTTGATGATTTCTGTTTCTAAAGTAGTATATGGGTGCTGAAGATTTCAACGTCAGCCATGGAACTGGGTTCCAGTGATGATTTCTAAGTCGGCAGGGACTCAGTTTTCGTCAATGACTTCTGATTTTATAGTCCATGGGCGCTGAAGATTTCAGCGTCGTTGTGGATTTGGGTTCCAAAGATGATATCTGCGTTTCCACGGACTCAGTTGTCATCAATGATTTATGATTCTGACGTAGTCCATGGGCGCTGAAGATTTCAGCGTCAACGAGGATTTTGGTTCCGGTGATGATTTCTAGGTCGGCTAGGACTCAGTTTTCGTCAATGATTTCTGATTTTGATGTAGGCCATGGGAGTTGAAGATTTCAGCGTCAGCCTTGAAACTGGGTTCTAGTGATGATTTTTAGGTTGGGAGGGACTCAGTTTTCGTCAATGATTTCTGATTCTAGAGTAGTCTATGGGCGCTGAAGATTTCAGCGTCAGCCGTGGAACTTGGTTCCGGTGATGATTTCTGGTTCGGCAGGGACTTAGTTTTTGTCAATGATTTCTGATTCTAGAGTAGTCTATGGACTCTGAAGATTTCAATGTCAGCCATGGAACTGGGTTCCAGTGATGATTTCTGGGTCGACTGGGACTCAGTTTTCATTAATCATTTCTGATTCTGAAGTAGTCCATGGGCACAAAATATTTCAGCATCACTGTGGATCTGATTCCGGTGATGATTTCTAGGTTGGCTGGGACATAGTTTTCGTCAATGATTTCTGATTCTAATATAGTCTAGGGGCGGTGAAGATTTCAGCGTCAGCCGTGGAACTGGGTTCCGGTGAAGATTTCTGGTTCGGCAGGGACTCAGTTTTCATCAATGATTTATGATTCTGATGTAGGCCATGGGCGCTGAAGATTTTAGCGTCAACGTGGTTCAGGGTTCTTATGATGATTTCTGGGTCAGGTGGGACTCAATTTTCATCTATGATATTTTATTCTAACATAGTCTATGGGGGATGGAGATTTCAGCGTAAGCCGTGGAACTGTGTTCCGGTGATGATTTCTGGGTGGGCAGGGACTTAGTTTTCGTCAATGATTTATGATTATGATGAAGGTCGTAGGCGCTGAAGATTGCAGGGTCAACCTTGGAACTGGGTTCCGGTAATGATTTTTGGGTCGGAAGGGACTCAGTTTTCGTCAATGATTTCTGATTCTGATGCAGGCTATGGGCGCTGAAGATTTCAACGTTAGCCTTGGAACTGGTTTCCGGTGATGATATATGGGTCTCCAAGGACGCAGTTTTCGTCAATGATTTCTGATTATGACATAGTCCATGGGCATTGAAGATTTCAATGTCAGCCATGGAACTGGGTTCTGGTGATGATATCTGGCTCTCCAGGGAGGATGTTTTCATAAATGATTTCTGATTATGACACAGTCCATGGGCGCTAAAGATTTCAATGTCAGCCATTGATCTGGGTTCCGGTGATGATTTCTGGGTCAGCTGGGACTCAGTTTTCGTCAATAATTTTTTATTCTAAGGTAGTCCATGGGCGGTGAAGATTTCAGCGTCAACCGTGGAACTGGGTTCCGGTGATGATTTCTGGTTCGGCAGGGACTCAGTTTTCGTCAATGATTTCTAATTCTAAAGTAGTCCATTGGCGCTAAAGATTTCAGCATCAGCCATGCAACTGGGTTCGGGTGATGATTTCTAGTTCGGCAGGGTCTCAGTTTTTGCCAATGATTTCTGATTCTGATGTAGGCCATGGGCGGTGAAGATTTCAGCGTTAGCCTTGGAACTAGGTTTTGGTGATGAAATCTGTTTCGGCAGGGACTCAGTTTTTGTCAATGATTTCTAATTCTGAAGTAATCCATGGGCGCTGAAGATTTCAGCGTCACTGTGGATCTGGGTTTTAGTGATGATATGCGGGTCTCCAAGGACTTAGTTTTCATAAATGATTTATGATTCTGAGGTACTTTATGGGAGCTCAAGATTTCAGCGTCAGCCGTGGAAGTTGGTTCCTGTGATGATTTATGGGTTCGCAGGGACTCAATTTTCATCAATGATTTCTGATTATAACGTAGTCCATGGGCGGTGAAGATTTCAGCGTCAGCCATGGAACTGGATTCCGGTGACGATTTCTGGTTCGGGAGGGACGCAGTTTTCTTCAATGATTTCTGATTCTGACGTAGTCCATGGGTGGTAAAGATTTCAGCATCAGCCGTGGAATTGGGTTCCGGTAATGATTTCTGGTTCGGTAGGGACTTAGTTTTCGTCAATGATTTCTGATTCTAGAGTAGTCCATTGGCGTTGAAGATTTCACTGTCACTCTAGATCTGGGTTCTGGTGATGACATGTGGGTCTCCACGGACGTAGTTTTCGCCAATGATTTCTTATTATGATGTAGTCCATAGGTGCTGAAGATTTCAGCGTCAAACGTGGAACTGGGTTCCGGTAATGATATGGGCGATGGAGATTTCATCATCAGCCATGGAACTAGGTTCCGGTGATGATTTATGGTTCGGTAGGGACAGTTTTCGTCAATGATTTATGATTTTGATGTAGGCCATGGGTGCTAAAGATTTCAGCGTCAGCGTGGTTCAGGGTTCCGGTGATGATTTCTGGGTCAGGTGGGACTCAATTTTCGTCAATGATTTTTTATTCTAACGTAGTCTATGGGCAATAGAGATTTCAGCGTAAGCCATGGAACTGTGTTCCATGAAAGTGTGTTCTGGTGATGATTTCTGGGTCGGCAGGGACTTAGTTTTCGTCAATGATTTTTTATTCTAGAGTAGTATATTGGCTCTGAAGATTTGAATGTCAACCATGGAACTGGGTTCCAGTGATGATTTCTTGGTCGGCTAGGACGTAGTTTTCATTAACGATTTCTGATTCTAAAGTAGTCCATGGGCGCAAAACATTTTAGCGTCACTATGGATCGTGTTCTGATGATGATATCTGCCCTTCCAGGGACTCAGTTTTCATCAATGATTTTTGATTCTGATGCAAGCCATGAGCGTTGAAGATTTCATCGTCAGCCTTGGAACTGGGTTCCGGTAATGATTTGTGGGTAGGCAGGGACTTAGTTTTCGTCAATGATCTCTGATTCTGACTTAGGCCATGGGAACTGAAGATTTCAGCGTCAGCCATGGAACTGGGTTCCGGTGATGATATCTGGCTATCCAGGGAGGTAGTTTTCATCAATGATTTCTGATTATGACATGATTTGGGTTCCGGTGATGATTTCTGGGTTGGCCGGGACTCAATTTTTGTCAATGATTTCTGATTCTAAGGTAGTCCATGGGCGGTGAAGATTTCAGCGTCAGCCATGGAACTGGGTTCTGGTGATGATTTCTGGTTCGGCAGGGACTCAGTTTTTGTCAATGATTTTTTATTCTAGAGTAGTCTATGGGCGCTGAAGATTTCAGCGTCAGCCGTGGAACCTGGTTCCGGTGATGATTTATGGTTCGACAGGGACTTAGTTTTCGTCAATGATTTCTGATTCTAGAGAAGTATATGGGCTCTAAAGATTTCAATGTCAGCCATGGAACTGTGTTCCAGTGATGATTTCTGGGTCGGCTAGGACTGAGTTTTCATTAATGATTTCTGATTCTGAAGTAGTCCATGGGTGCAAAACATTTCAACATCGCTGCGGATCTTGTTCCGGTGACGATATCTGCCCTTCCAGGGACTCAGTTTTCTTCAATGATTTATAATTCATACATAGTCTATGGGCGCTGAAGATTTCAGCGTCAACGAGTATCTCGACTCTGGTGATGATTTATGGGTTAGCTAGGACTCAGTTTTCGTCAATGATTTGTAATTCTAAAGTAGTCCATGGGCACTGAAGATTTCAGCATCAGTCGTGCAACTGGGTTCGGGTGATGATTTCTAGTTCGGCAGGGTCTTAGTTTTCACCAATGATTTCTGATTCTAACGTTGGCCATGGGCGGTGAAGATTTCAGTGTTAGCCTTGGAACTGGGTTTCGGTGATGAAATCTGTTTCTGCAGGGACTCAGTTTTTGTTAATGATTTCTGATTCTGACTTAGGCCATGGGAGCTGAAGATTTCAGCGTCAGCCATGGAACTAGGTTATGGTGATGATATCTGGCTCTCCAGGGACGCAGTTTTTGTCAATGATTTCAGATTATGACGTAGTCCATGGGCGCTGATGATTTCTAGGTAGGCAGGGACTTAGTTTTCGTCAATGATTTCTGATTCTGACTTAGGCCATGGGAGCTGAAGATTTCAGCATCAGCCATGGAATTGGGTTACGGTGATGGTATCTAGCTCTCTAGGGATTCAGTTTTCATCAATGATTTCTGATTATGACGTAGTCCATGGGCGCTGAAGATTTCAGTGTCCACGTGGATCTTGGTTTCGATGATGATTTCTAGGTCGGCTGGGACTCAGTTTTCATCAATGATTTTTTATTCTAAGATAATATATGGCAGGTGGAGATTTCAGCGTCAACCATGGATTTGGGTTCCGGGGATGATATCTGGCTCTCAAGGGACGCAGTTTTCATCAATGATTTCAGATGATGATGTAGTCCATGGGCACTGAAGATTTCAGCGTCAGTCGTGGAACTGGGTTCCGATGATGATTTCTGGGTAGGCTGGGACTCAGTTTTCGCCAATGATTTCTGATTCTGAGGTAGACAATGGCCGCTGAAGATTTCAGCGTCAACCATGGAACTTGGTTCCGGGGATCATATCTGGCTATCTAGGGACGCAGTTTTCGTCAATGATTTCAGATTATGGCATAGTCCATGGGCATTGAAGATTTCAGCGTCAGCATGGATCTTGGTTCCGCTGATGATTTCTGGCTCGGTTGGGACTTAGTTTACGTCAATGATTTCTGATTCTGACCTAGTCCATGGGAGCTGAAGATTTCAGCGTTAGGCATGGAACTCGGTTCCAGGGATGATATCTGGCTCTCTAGGGACACAGTTTTCGTCAATGATTTCAAATTATGACGTAGTCTATGGGCGTTGAAGATTTCAGCGTCCGCGTTGATCTGGGTTCTGATGATGATTTCTGGGTCAGCTGGGACACAGTTTTCGTCAATGATTTCTGATTCTAAGGTAGTATATGGGCGGCGAAGATTTCAGTGTTAGCCGTGGAATTGGGTTCTAGGGATGATTTCTGTTTCTGACCTAGTCCATGGGAGTTGAAGATTTCAGCGTCAGGCATGGAACTCGGTTCCGGGGATGATATCTGTCTCTCTAGGGACGCAGTTTTCATCAATGATTTCTTATTATGACGTAGTCCATGGGCGGCAAAGATTTCAGCGTCAGCCGTGGAATTGGGTTCTGGTGATGATTTCTGGTTCGGGAGGGACTCAGGTTTCCTCAATGATTACTGATTCTGATGTAGGCAATAGGCGGTGAAGATTTCAGCGTCAGGCTTGGAAGTGGGTTCCGAAGATGATTTCTGGGTAGGCAGGGACTCAGTTTTAGTCAAAAATTTTGTATTCTGACTTAGGCTATGGGAGCTGAAGATTTCAGCGTCAGCCATGAAACTAGGTTCCGGGGACGATATCTGGTTCTCTAGGGACGCTGTTTTGGTCAATGATTTATGATTATGACTTAGTCCATGGGCACTAAAGATTTCAGCGTCAGCGTGGATCTGGGTTCTCGTGATAATTTCTGGGTTAGCTGGTACTTAGTTTTCGTCAATGTTTTCTTATTCGAAGGTAGTATATGGGCGGTGGAGAATTCAGCGTTAGGCATGGAATTGGGTTACAATGATGTTTTTTTGTTCGGTAGGGACTAAGTTTTCATCAATGATTACTGATTTCGATTTATGTCATGGGCGCTGAAGATTTTAGCGTTAGCCTTGGAACTGGGTTCCGGAGATGATTTCTGGGTAGGCTGGGACTCAGTTTTCGTCAATGATTTCTGATTTCGATTTAGGCCATGGGAGGTGAAGATTTCAGCGTCAGCCATGGAACTGCGTTCCGGTGATGATATTTGGCTGTACAGGGATGCAGTTTTCAACAATCATTTCTGATTATGACGTAGTCCATGGGCGCTGAAGATTTCAGTATCCGCGTGGATCTTGGTTCCGATGATGATTTCTAGGTCGGCTGGGACTAAGTTTTCGTCTATGATTTCTAATTCTAAGATAGTATATGGCAGGTGGAGATTTCAGCGTCACCATGGATTTGGGTTCCGGGGATGATATTTGGCTCTCAAGGGACGCAGTTTTCATCAATGATTTCAGATGATGATGTAGTCCATGGGCACTGAAGATTTCAGCGTCAGTCATGGAACTGGGTTCCGATGATGATTTGTGCATAGGCTAGGACTCCGATTTCGTCAATGATTTCTGATTCCGATTTAGGCCATGGGAGGTGAAGATTTCAGCGTCGGCCATGGAACTGCGTTCCAGTGATGATATCTGGCTCTCCAGGGATGCAGTTTTCGTCAATGATTTTTGATTATGACATAGTCTATGGGCGCTGAAGATTTCAGTGTCCACATGGATCTTGGTTCCGGTGATGATTTCTAGGTCGGCTGGAACTCAGTTTTCGTCAATGATTTCTGATTCTAAGATAGTATATGGCAGGTGGAGATTTCAGCGTCAACCATGGATTTGGGTTTGAGGATGATATCTGGCTCTCAAGGGACACAGTTTTTGTCAATGATTTCAGATTGTGACGTAGTCCATGGGCACTGAAGATTTCAGCGTCAGCCGCGGAACTGGGTTCCGATGATGATTTTTGGGTAGGCTGGGACTCAATTTTCGTCAATGATTTCTGATTCTGATTTAGGCCATGGGAGGTGAAGATTTCAGCGTCAGCCATGGAACTGCATTCCGGTGATGATATCTAGCTCTCCAGGGATGCAGTTTTCGTCAATGATTTCTAATTATGACTTAGTCCATGGGCGCTGAAGATTTCAGTGTCCGCGAGGATCTTGGTTCCGGTGATGATTTCTAGGTCGACTGGGACTCAGTTTTCGTCAATGATTTTTTATTCTAAGATAGTATATGGCAGGTGGAGATTTCAGCGTCAACCATGAAATTGGGTTCCGAGGAATCTAGCTCTCAAGGGACGCAGTTTTCGTCAATGATTTCAGATTATGACGTAGTCCATGGCCACTGAAGATTTCAACATCAGCATGGATCTTGGTTCTGGTGATGATTTATGGTTCGGATGGGACTTAGTTTTCGTCAATGATTTCTGATTTTGAGGTAGACAATGGCCGCTGAAGATTTCAGCGTCAGCCATGGAACTTGGTTTTTGGGGATTTCATCTCTAGGGACGCAGTTTTCGACAATGATTGCAGATTATGGAGTAGTCCATGGGCATTGAAGATTTTAGCGTCAGCAAGGATCTTAGTTCAGCGTCAGTCGTCGAACTAGGTTCTGGTGATGATATCTTGCTCTCCAGGGACGCATTTTTTGTCAATGATTCCTTATTATGACATAGTCCATGGGCGATGATGATTTCAGCATCCGCGTGGATCTGGGTTCCGGTTATGATTTCTGGGTCGGCGGGGACTCAGTTTTCTTCAATGATTTTTTATTCTAACGTAGTCCATGGGCGGAGAAGATTTCAGCGTCAGCCGTGGAACTTGGTTCTGGTGATGATATATGGGCTCAAAGGATGCAGTTTTCGTAAATAATTTTAAATGATGGCATACTCCATGAGCGCTGAAGATTTGAGCGTCAGCCATGGAACTGGGTTCCGTTGATGATAACTGGGTCTCAGGGACGCTGTTTTTGTCAATGATTTCTAATTATGACGTAGTCCATAGGCACTGAAGATTTCTGCGTCAGCCATGGAACTGGGTTCTGGTGATGATAACTAGGTCTCAAGGATGCAGTTTTCGTCAATGATTTCTCATTATGATGATCCATGGCCGCTGAAGATTAGCGTCAGATTGATAACTGGGTTCCAGTGATGGGTCAAGGACACATTTTTTTTCAATGATTCTTGATCCATGGGCGCTGAAGATTTCAGCGTCCCTTGGAACTGGGTTCTGGGGATGATTTTTGGTTCGGCAGGGACTCACTTTTTGTTAATGATATCTGAGTATGACGTCGTCCATGGGCGCTAAAGATTTCAGCGTCAGCCGTGGAACTAGGTTTCGGTGATGATATACGGGTCTCATGGACGCAATTTTCGTCAATGATTTGTAATGATGACATAGTCCATGGGCGTAGAAGATTTCAGCATAAGCCGTGGAACTAGGTTTCGGTGATGATATATATGTGTTAGGGACCCAGTTTTCGTCAATGATTTCTTATTATGATGTAGTCCATGGGCGCTGAAGATTTTAGCGACAGTTTTGGATTTGGGTTCCGGTGATGATTTCAGGGTAGGCAGGGACTTAGTTTTCGTCAATTATTTCTGATTCTGAGGTAGTCTATAGGTAGTGACGATTTCAGCGTCAGCCGTGGAACTGGGTTCCAAAGATGATTTCTGGGTCGGCAGGGATTCAGTTTTCGTCAATGATTTCTGATCATGATGTAGTCCATGGGCGGTGAAGATTTCAGCGTCATCCATGGAACTCGGTTTCGGTGATGATATACGGGTCTCAGGGATGCAGTTTTCGTCACTGATTTGTAATGATGACGTAGTCCATGGGCAAACAAGATTTCAGCATAAGTCGTGGAACTAGGTTCCGGTGATGATATATCGGTGTTAGGGACCCAGTTTTCGTCAATGATTTGTTATTATGATGTAGTCCATGGGCACTGAAGATTTCAACATCAGTTTTTAATCTGGCTTCCGGTGATGATTTCTGGGTAGGCAGGGACTTAGTTTTCGTCAATGATTTCTGATTCTGAGGTACTCTATAGGCAGTGATTATTTCAGCGTTAGCTGTGGAACTGGGTTCCGGAGATGATTTCTGGTTTGGCAGGGATTCAGTTTTCGTCAACGATTTCTTATCATGATGTAGTCCATGGGAGCTGAAGATTTCAGTGTCAGCCTTGGAACTGTGTTCCGGTGATGATTTTTGGTTCGGAAGGGACTCAGTTTTCGTCAATGATTTTTTATTTTGATGTAGGCCGTGCGAGGTGAAGATTTTAGCGTCAGCCATGGAACTGGGTTCCGTTGATGATAACTGGGTCTCAAGGATGCTATTTTCGTCAATGATTTCTGATTATGATGTAGTCCATGGGCGTTGAAGATTTCTGCGTCAACCATGGAACTAGGTTCTAGTGATGATATCTGGGTCTCAAGGACGCAGTTTTCATTAATGATTTCTTATTATGATGTAGACCATGGGCGCTCATAGCCTTCCTTCTTTTTCGGCCAAATCCTGATTTCGTTTTCCTTCGACCAATTGTTCCAGATGAAAGATGACTACTGAAGATTTTAGCGTCAACCTTGGAACTGGGTTCCTGTGATGATTTCTGGTGCGGAAGGGACTCAGTTTTCGTCAATGATTTTTCATTTTGATAGAGGCCGTGGGAGGTGAAGATTTCAGCGTCAGCCATGGAACTGGGGTTCTGTTGATGATAATTATGTCTCAGGGACGCTGTTTTCGTCAATGATTTCTGATTATGATGTAGTCCATAGGCGTTGAAGGTTGTGGTGATGATTTCTGGGTAGGCAGGGACTTAGTTTTTGTCCATTATTTTTGATTCTGAGGTAGTCTATAGGCGGTGAAGATTTTAGCGTCAGCCGTGGAACCGGGTTCCGTTGATGATAACTGGGTCTCACGGATGCTATTTTCGTCAATGATTTTTTATTATGATGTAGTCCATGGGCGCTGAAGATTTCTGCGTCACCCATGGAACTGGGTTCTGGTGATGATATCTGGGACTCATGGACGCAGTTTTCCTCAATGATTTCTTATTATGATGTAGACCATGGGCGCTGAAGATTTCAGCGTCAGCCTTGGAACTAGGTTCCTATGATGATTTCTGGTTCTAAAGGGACTCAGTTTTCGTCAATCATTTCTGATTTTGATGTAGGCCTATGGAGGTGAAGATTTCAGTGTCAGCCATGGAACTGGGTTCTGTTGATGATAACTGGGTCTCAGGGACGCTGTTTTCGTCAATGATATATGATTATGACGTAGTACATGGGCGTTGAAGATTTCTGTGTTAGCCATGGAACTAGGTTGTGGTGATGATATCTGGGTCTAATGGACGCAGTTTTCGACAATGATTTCTGATTCTTATGTAGGCCATGAGAGGTGAAGATTTTAGCATCACCCATGGAACTGGGTTTCGTTGATGATAATTGGGTCTTAGGGACGTTGTTTTCGTCACTGATTTTTTATTATGACGTAGTCCATGGGCGCTGAAGGTTGTGGTGATGATTTCTAGGTAGGTAGGGACTTAGTTTTCGTCAATTATTTTTTATTCTGAGGTAGTCTATAGGCGGTGACGATTTCAGCGTCAGCCGTGGAACTGGGTTTCGGTGATGATTTTTGGGTCGGCAGGGATTCAGTTTTCATCATCAATTTCTGATTATGACGTAGTCCATGGGCGTCGAACATTTCAACATCCCTTGGAACTAGGTTCCGGTGATGATTTCTGGGAAGCAGGAACTCAGTTTTCATTAATGATTTCTGATTTTGATGTAGGCCGCGGGAGCCGAAGATTTCAGCTTCAGCCATGGAACTGGGTTCCGTTGATAATAACTGGGTCTCAGGGATGCTGTTTTCATCATGATATCTGATTATGAGGTGGTCCATGGGCGTTGAAGATTTATGCGTCAGCCATGGAACTAGGTTGTGGTGATGATATCTGGGTCTAATGGACGCAGTTTACGACAATGATTTCTGATTCTTATGTAGGCCATGAGAGTTGAAGATTTCAGCATCAGCCACGGAACTGTGTTCCGTTGATGATAACTGGGTCTCAGGGACATTGTTTTCATCACTGATTTTTTATTATGACGTAGTCCATGGGCGCTGAAGATTTCTGCGTCACCGATGGAACTGGGTTCTAGTGATGATATCTGCGACTCATGGACACAGTTTTCCTCAATGATTTCTTATTATGATGTAGTCCATGGGTGCTGAAGATTTCAACGTCAGTCTTGGAACTGGGTTCCGGTGATGATTTCGGGTTCTGAAGGGACTTAGTTTTCATCAATGATTTCTGATTCTAATGTAGGCCATGGGAGGTGAAGATTTCAGAGTCCGCCATGGAATTGGGTTCCGTTGATGATAACTGGGTCTCAGGGACGCTATTTTCGTCAATGATTTCTGATTATAACGTAGTCCATGGGCGCTGAAGATTTCTGCCTCAGCCATGGAACTAGGTTTTGGTGATGATATACGGGTTTCAGGGACACAGTTTTTGTCAATGATTTGTAATGATGACGTAGTCCTTGGGCGCAGAAGATTTCAGCGTAAGCCGTGGAACTGGGTTTCGGTGATGATATATCGGTGTCAGTGACCTAGTTTTCGTCAATGATTTCTTATTATGATGCAGTCCATGGGCGCTGAAGATTTTAGCGTCAGTTTTGGATTTGGGTTCCAGTGATGATTTCTGGGTAGGCAGGGACTTAGTTTTCGTCAATGATTTCTGATTCTGAGGTAGTCTATAGGCGGTGACGAATTCAGCATCAACCTTGGAACTAGGTTCCTATGATAATTTCTGGTTCGGAAGGGACTTAGTTTTTGTCAACGATTTCTAATGTTGATGTAGGCCGTGGGAGGTGAAGATGTCAGTGTCAGCCATGGAACTGGGTTCCGTTGATTATAACTGGGTCTCAGGGACGCTATTTTTGTCAATGATTTTTGATTATGACGTAGTCCATGGGCGTTGAAGATTTCTGCGTCATCCATGGAGTTGGCAACTAGTGATGATATCTGGGTCTCATGGACGCAGTTTTCGTCAATGATTTCTGATTCTGAGGTAATCTATGGGCGGTTAGGATTTTAGTGTCATCCGTGGAACTGGGTTCCAGAGATGATTTCTGGGTCGGCAGGGACTCAGTTTTCGTCAATGATTTCTTATTCTGACGTAGGCCACGGTGCTTAAGATTTCAGCGTCAGTCGTGGAACTTGGTTTCGGTGATGATTTGTGGTTCGATAGGGTCTCAGTTTTCGTCAATGATTTCTAATTCTGATGTAGGTTGTGGGAGCTGAAGATTTCAGCATTAGCCATGGAACTGGATTCTCTTGATGATATCTTGGTCTTAAGGACGCAGTTTTTGTCAATAATTTCTGAGTATAATGTATACCATGGGCACTGAAGATTTCTGTGTCAACCATAGAACTGGTTCTGGTGATGATATCTGCGTCTAATGGACGTAGTTTTCCTCAATGATTTCTGATTATGACATAGTCCATGGGCTCTGAAGATTTCAGTGTCAGCCGTGGAACTAGGTTTCGATGATGATATACGGGTCTCAGGGACGCAGTTTTCGTCAATGATTTCTAATGATGACGTAGTCCATGGGCGTAGAAGATTTCAGCGTCAGTTGTGGAACTGGGTTCCGGTGATGATATATGGGTCTTAGGGACGCAGTTTTCTTCAAAGATTTCTTATTATGACGTAGTCCATGGGCATTGAAGATTTTAGCGTCAACCTTGGAACTGGGTTCCGGTGATGATTTCTTGGTAGGCAGGGACTCAATTTTCGTCAATGATTTTTTATTCTAGGGTAGTCTATGGACGGTGACGATTTCAGCGTCAGCCGTGGAACAGGATTTTGGAGATGATTTGTGGGTCGGCAGGGATTCAGTTTTCGTTAATGATTTCTGATTATGACGTAGTCCATGGGTGTTGAAGATTTTAGCGTCAACCTTGGATATGGGTTCCGGTGATGATTTCTGGGTAGGTAGGGACTTAGTTTTTGTCAATGATTTCTTATTCTGATGGAGGCCGTGGGAGCTGAAGATTACAGCGTCAGCCATGGAACTAGGTTCCATTGATGATATCTGGGTCTCATGGACGCAGTTTTCGACAATGATTTCTGATTATGATGTAGTCCATGGGCGCTGAAGATTTCAGCGTCCCTTGGAACTGGGTTCCAGTGATGATTTCTGGTTCGGAAGGGACTCAGTTTTCGTCAATGATTTTTTATTTTGATGTAGGCCGTGGGAGCTAAAGATTTCAGCGTCGGCCATCGAACTAGGTTTCGTTGATTATAATTGGGTCTCAGGGACTCTATTTTTGTCAATGATTTCTGATTATGACGTAGTTCATGGGTGCTGAAGATTTCTGCGTCATCCATGGAATTGGGTTCTGTTGATGATATCTGGGTCTCATGGATGCAGTTTTTGTCAATGATTTCTGATTCTTATGTAGGCCATGAGAGTTGAAGACTATGGTCCATCCTAGTGCATTTTTGTGCTTTTTCAGAGTTTGTAATAACTTACCTTCTTGATGTGCATTAAGTTTGGAAGAGATTATTACCGGAAAAGTTTCATTTTCTCCCAAAAATGAGTATTTGAGATTAAATGGTAACGACTTCAATTCAGGTTTTGGTGGTTGAACACTTGAAGGTATGGGCTCAATTGATCGTGGTGGCAATTCTTCAATTTGTGGTCTCCAATTGCATGCCTTTGATTCCTAAAAGTAGACCATTTGCAAATCATCAGATTCATCAATCTCAGTTTCACTAGAAGTGGTTTGAAATTGATCATGAACTAATTTTTCAATAAAATCCACTTCCTGTAAATCATTATCATCTCCAGGTTGCTTGTAAATGTTGAAAATATTCATCTCCAATGTCATGTTTCCAAATGATAGTTTCATCAGTCCATTCCTACAATTAATCAATGCATTAGAAGTGGCAAGAAACGGATGTCCTAAAATAAGAGGAAATGAATTACATGCTTCAACAGGTTGCGTGTCCAAGACAATAAAATCCACAAGATAAATGAATTTATCGACTTGTACTAACACATCTTCAACTATTCCTCTAGGCACTTTTACCGATCTATCAGCAAGTAAAAGAGTTACAGAAGTTGATTTTAACTCACTTAGATTGAGACTTTGAAAAACTGAACATGGAAGTAAATTCACACTAGCTCCAAGATCAAGAAAGGCTCTTTCAATTTTATGCTCTCCAATAAAGCAAGAAATTGTAGGACAACCAGGGTCTTTATATTTCAAAGCATTATTGTTTTGAAGAATGGCACTTACTTGTTCGGCTAAAAAGACTTTTTTTTTCACATTCAGTTTTCTCTTCACAGTGCACAAATCTTTCAAACATTTAGCATAGGAAGGAACTTGTTTCATAGCATCCAACAAAGGTATATTGATCCTTACCTGTTTGAAAGTTTCAAAGATTTCAGAGTTGTGATTGACTTTCCTTTGTTTGGTCATGGCATGAGGAAATGGAAGTGCTGGCGGGGAATCAACCTTCTCTTTGCAATGTTCAGGTTCAACCCATTCCTTACCCTCAGAGATAGACTCATCATCTTTCTCACAAGGTTCAAGAATGGGTTTTTCAATAACCTTACTACTACGAAGAGTCTGATTTGACTTGATCCATGTGTTTGGCTTCCAGAACTGCATTGTATTGCCCTTTTGGATTTTGCTGTGGTTAAGATGGAAACTTACCTTTCTCTTGGAAACTGAGAGCAGATGTTAATTTTGCAAGAGCATCTTTAAAATCTATCATGCTTTGAGCAAGTTGAGTGTTGATTGTCTCCTGCTTTTCAATGAATGCACGTAATGTTTCCTCAAGATTTCTTCTAGGAGGTAGAGCATAAGTAGGTGCATATCCATGAGAATTTTGAAGATTATGGTGTGCTTGAAACGGTGGCTGTAAAGTTTGTGCATTGTTGCTATCACTCTTCCAACTGAAATTTGGATGATTTCTCCAACCAGGGTTATACGTTTGTGAGTATGGGTTATGGTTAGGTCTTTGGAAACTGTTTAAAGCATGGGCTTGTTCATGGAGGCATTCCCTAAAAGAAGGCAAAGTTGGACAATCATTTATTGAGTGTTTCTTGGCTTCACAGATTTGACACACAATGTCTTGAATCGATTTTAATTGACCACTCTTTTTCAATTCAAGTGCTTCGACTTTTCTAGCTAAAGATGCAGACTTGGCTTGGAGGTCATGATCTTCCCTAAGGTTGTGCATACCTCCACTAGATGTATGAGGTTGAGTTTTACTTGGTGCCTCATAAGTACCTGTGGTGTCCCAATTTTGAGCATTTTCGGCTAGCAAGTTTAGGTACTCCATTGCTTCATTAGGGTCTTTATCTTTGAAAGTTCCATTGCACATCAATTCAACCATTTGCCTATCTCTAGGTGTTAAACCTTCATAAAAATGTGAAACCAATCTCCATGTTTCAAAACCATGATGAGGGCAAGTATTAAGCAAATCTCGATACCTATCCCAACATTGGTAAAATATTTCTCCTGGTTTTTTAGTGAAAGTGATGATTTGTCTTTTGAAAGAGTTTGTTGTTGCATTTCATCCCAAGCACGAATGGATCCTGGTCTCAAATTTTGTAGCCATGTTTTAGCTTTATCTTTTAATGAAAAAGGAAAAAGCTTTAATCTAATGGTGTTCATGCTACAATTTGAGTCATTATAGGTATTACAGACCTCCTCAAATCCCCTTAAATGCAAGTATGGATTTTCTAGGTCTAAGCCATGAAAAGAAGGTAAAAGTTGAATAATGTCTGTCTTAAAATTAAAATGCGATGCATCTGGAGGGAAAACTATGCATGAGGGTGCACTTGTTCTTGTGGGATTCATGTGGTCTCTAAGTGTTCTCATACGGTTATTCTCATTATTTTCATTATGAAGCGATTGATTATCTTCTTTGGCCATATTTTCTGAAAATGACGAGGATAATGTAACCAACGTTTATTGGAAAAAGCAACCCCAAAAATTTAGGACCAAAAGCGGTTGGCGGTGACCATGGAATAAGTTTCTTCAGCTTGAGTTGGGTTAAAAGCACGGAATGTATTTGCACCATACCCTACAAAGTCAACCACTTAATGTACGTGACCAAACTCTCATGCACGTGTAAGAAGAGAATAAAAGGAAGAAAAGAAAATAGAAGAAAAGGAAACAAAACAAAACAAAGAAAACAAAAGTTAGATAAAATGAAAAGTGAAAAGAGAAAATAAATTAAATATTATAATTTATACAAGAATTTACCTCCCCGGCAACGGCGCCAAAAACTTGACACGACCAAAAGCTTGATGTCTTCTCCCAAGTGCAGGAGTGTCGAAGTAATAAATAACCCGGCAAGACCGGGGTCGAACCACAGAGAGGTTAATTGTATAAATTATAAATAACAATGCAACAATAACAACAACAACAACAACAATAATAACAATAATAACGATAATAATAACAATAGTAGTACTAGTAATAGTAATAATAATAATAATACTCAGTACGTGGCGTTGTTATACCTGAGAATGATCTAAAAGATCGGGTCACAGGTTTCCAGCCTATATACTGAGTTTTTGAACAGATAATAATAATAATAATAATAACAACAACAATAATAAAGAAGAGAAGGAAGAAATTAATGAGAACTTTGAGTTGAAAGATTAATCTAAGGATTAAACAACGATAAAAATAAATGTCAAGGTTAGAGGATCCACTAATGGTACTTCAAACAAGTATAGTATAAACTCTTATTACTCAATTGGAAACCACACATAAAGGAGGTTCCAATCAGATTATAAATTGTTAACATGATTACATTAGTTATCTTATTTGAATAAAACTAATACTTGTAAATGTTGGCAGGCATTCATGATTATAACTTATGTTAACAACAAATCAAGTTCCTTTCATAGTTCAGGTGTCGGTTATACCATACAGTATAGGCTATGAAAGTACCAAGTATTTGTTGTACCAAGTGTTATACAACATAAATCTAGATTAACCATTTAACAAGCAAAGTATTAAAAGTGAACAAGATAACAAATATAAAACATGTTAGTATCCAACGTTAAGGTCCATGTTAAGTTTATATTATACTTATTCTTACACCATTAGTGTACCCTTTTCACCTTGACATAATTAACTTAGCTAAACATAATGAAAGAAAGAAACATAAATGAACAAGATAAGAACATAAATGAGAAAGAAGTTAACTAAGTAAAGGAAAGGAAATTAAGTGCATAAACTTGATATTAATGAAAGCAAAACATAAGCAATACAAAGAGAGAAAGCAAGAGCATGATCTTGATCTAGAAACCAAGATGCCTCAATACATGGTAAGTGCCTCCTTTTATAGGCCAAAATTTGGAGCTATTGATTTGTTGACTAATTGATGAGTGGGTGGCCACATCTTGACTTGGTGACAATCCTTATCTTCTTGTCTGAACAAGACGTCATTGCTAACATCATAATTTTCCCAGAATCCTTAATAATGTTCTAGGAAATTGTCTCAGCTTTCCAACAAAAAAAAGATGAGGTCATTTGGACTTCTAGAACTCAAGATATGGGCTGAACACTAAATAGTGTCTGGGCTGCAGGACAGCTTCGGACTTCTTCGTTGTTCCTTCAGTTTGGACTTCAAAACGGCCTTTTTAAATCTTGGGCTCCCATGAAAGTTGTAGGCCTTTGTCTTACCTTTCCATCCATATAAAATGGACCTAAATCCGAGATCTAGACCTCCAGATATGATCCAATTACCGAGCAATGTTCCGGTTTGGACTGCACCGGCATCTCTTTTCTAAGTTTAGCCATCTCTTTATCCTTTCACTTTCAATACTTAAACTCATCAATCAATCCTTTTATTTATGTGATAGGCTGCATTTAAGATGAGCATTCAGGTATCTTATATAGTCCATTGGAACTGGGTTTTGATACTTCGATGATGATTAAAAACCTCTGGGTTTTAAGGCCAGAACATCAGTTTTGAACTAGGTTCATCAGTCATCAATGATTTCTGATTTTGATGTAAGGCATGGGAGCTGAAGATTTCATCATCAGCCATGGAACTGGGTTCCGTTGATTATATCAGGGTCTCAGGGACACATTTTTCGTCAATGATTTCTGATTATAACGTAGTCCATGGGCGCTGAAGATTTCTGCGTTAGCCATGGAACTGGTTCCGGTGATGATTTCTTGGTAGGCAGGGACTCAGTTTTCGTCAATGATTTCTGATTCTGAGGTATTTTATGGACGATGATGATTTCAGCGTCAGCAGTGGAACTGCGTTCCAGAGATGATTTCTAGGTCGGCAGGGATTCAGTTTTCGTCATCGATCTCTGATTATGACGTAGTCTATGGGCGCTGAAGATTTCAGCGTCCCTTGGAACTGGGTTCCAGTGATGATTTCTGGGTAGGCAGGGACTTAGTTTTCGTCAATTATTTCTGATTCTGATGTAGCCATGGGTGTTGAAGATTTCAGCGTCAGACGCGAAACTAGGTTTTGGTGATGATATACGGGTCTGAGGGACGCAATTTTCGTCAATGATTTCTAATGATGATGTAGTCCATGGGCGAAGAAGATTTCAGCGTAAGCCGTGGAACTGGGTTCCGGTTATGATATATGGGTCTCAGGGACGCAGTTTTCATCAACGATTTCTTATTATGACGTAGTCCATGGGCATTGAAGAATTCAGCGTCCCTTGGAACTAGGTTCCGGTGATGATTTCTTGGTAGGAGTGTTCAGGGACTCAGTTTTCGTCAATGATTTCTGATTCTGAGGTATTCTATGGACGGTTGACAATTTCAAGCGTCCAACCGTTGGATCTGGGTTCCGGAGATGAATTTCTGGGTCGGCAAGGGATTCAGTTTTTCAATCGATTTCTGATTATGACGTAGTCTTCAGCGCCCCTTGGAACTGGGTTCCGGTGATGATTTCTAGGTAGGTAGGGACTTAGTTTTTGTCAATGATTTCTGATTCTGATGTAGGCCGTGGGAGCTGAAGATTTCAACATTATCCATGGAACTAGGTTCCGTTGATGATATCTGGGTCTCATGGACGCAGTTTTCGACAATGATTTCTTATTATGATGTAGTCCATGGGCGCTGAAGATTTTAGCGTCAGCTGTGGAACTGGGTTCCAGTGATGATTTCTGGGTAGGGAGGGACTCAGTTTTCGTCACTGATTTTTTATTCTGAGGTAGTATATGTGCGGTGACGATTTCATCGTTAGGCGTGGAACTGGGTTCCGGTGATGATTTATTGGTCTCTAGGGACTCAGTTTTCGTCAATGATTTTTTATTCTGATGTACGCCATGGGCGATGAAGATTTTCAGCATCACCCATGGAACATGGTTCCGGTGATGATATTTGGGTCTCCAGGGATTCAGTTTTCGTCAATGATTTCTAATTGTGACGGAGTCCATAGGCACTGATGATTTCAGCGTCAGCCTTGTATCTGGGTTGTGGTGATGATTTCTGGGTAGGTAGGGACGCAGTTTTCGTCACTGATTTCTGATGCTGAGGTACTCTATAGGCGGGGACGATTTCAGCGTCAGCCGTGGAGCTGGGTTCCGGTGATGATTTATGGGTCTCTAGGGACTCAGTTTTCGTCAATGATTGTTGTTTCTGATGTACGTCGATGGGCGATGAAGATTTTAACGTCACCCATGGAACAGGGTTCCGATGATGATATCTAGGTCTCCAGGGATGCAGTTTTCGTCAATGATTTCTGATTATGACGTAGTCCATGGGCACTGATTAATTCAGCGTCAGCCTTGTATATGGGTTGCGGTGATGATTTCTGATTCTTAGGTAGTCTATGGAGGTGACGATTTTCAGCGTCTGTTGTGGAACTGGGTTTCAGGTGATGATTTAAATGGTTGCAGGACTTAGTTTTCGTCAATGATTCCTGATTCTCATGTAGTCTTGGGCGGAGAAGGTTTCACCGTCAGCCTTGGATCTGGGTTCCGGTGTTGATTTCTGGGTAGGTAGGGACTCAATTTTCATCGATGATTTCTGATTTTGAGGTAGTCTATGGGTGGTGACGATTTCAGCGTTAGCCGTGGAACGATCTTCCCGGTGATTGATTTTCTGGTTTAGTAGGGACTCAGTTTTCGTCAATTATTTCTGATTTTGATGGAGGCCATGGGCGCTGAAGATTTCAGCGTCAGCCAAAGAACTGGGTTCCGGTGACAATATTTTAGTCTTTAGGGACGCAACTTTCATCAATGATTTTTTATTATGACGTAGTCCATGGACGCTGAAGATTTCAGCGTCAGCCTTGGATCTGGGTTCCGGTGATAATTACTAGGTAGGCAAGGACTCAGTTTTCGTTAATGATTTCTGATTTTGATGATTTCAAGGTCAGCTGTGGAACTGGGTTCCGGTGATGATTTATAGGTCTCCAGGAATGTAGTTTTCGTCAATGAGTTATGATTATGACGTAGTCCATAGGCGCTAAAGATTTCAGCGTCATCCTTAGATCTGGGTTGCGATGACGATTTCTGGGTAAGTAGGGACTCAGTTTTTGTGACTGATTTCTGATTCTGAGGTAGTCTATGGGTGGTGACGATTTCAACGCTAGTCGTGGAATTGGGTTCTGGTGATGATTTATGGGTCTCCAGGGACTCACTTTTCATCAATGATTTCTGATTCTGATGTACGCCATGGGCGATGAAGATTTCAGCGTCACCCATGGAATAGGGTTTTGGTGATGATATCTGGGTCTCCAGGGACGTAGTTTTTGTCAATGATTTCTGACTATGACGTAGGCCATGGGTGCTGAAGTTTCCAGCGTCAGCCATGGAACTTGGTTCCGGTGATGATATCTGGGTCTCCATGGACGCAGTTTTCATCAATGATTTCTGATTCTGACGTGTGCCATGGGAGATGATGATTTCAGTGTCACCCATGGAACTAGGTTCCAGTGATGATTTCTGGGTCTCCAAGGACGCGGTTTTCGTCAATGATTTCTGATTATGACGTAGTCCATGGGAGGTGACGATTTCAGCGTCTGCCGTGGAACTGGGTTCCTGTGATGATTTATGGGTCGGCAGGGACTTAGTTTTCGTCAATGATTCCTGATTCTCACATAGTACATGGGCGGAGAAGATTTCAGCGTCAGCCGTGGAACTGGGTTCCGATCATGATTTCTGGTTCGGTAGTGACTCAGTTTTCATCAATGATTTCTGATTTTGATGTAGGCCATGGGCGCTAAAGATTTCAGCGTCAGCCTTGGAAGTGGGTTCCGGTGATTATTTCTTGGTCTCCAGGGACGTAGTTTTGGTCAATGATTTCTGATTATGACGTAGGCCATGGGTGCTGAAGATTTTAGCGTCAGCCGTGGAAATGGGTTCCGGTGATGATATCTGGGTCTCCAGCGACTCAATTTTCGTCAATGATTTATGATTCTGACGTAAGCCTTGGGCGATGATGATTTCAGCGTCACCCATGGAAGTGGGTTCCGGTGATGATTTCTGGGTCTCCACAGACGCAGTTTTCGTCAATGATTTCTGATTATGACATAGTCCATGGGCGGTGACGATTTCAGCGTCAACCATGGAACTGGGTTCCGATGATGATTTATCGGTCCGCAGGGACTCAGTTTTTGTCAATGATTCCTTATTCTCACTTTGTACATGGGCGGAGAAGATTTCAGCGTCACCCATGGAACTAGGTTCCAGTGATGATTTCTGGGTCTCAAGGGATGTAGTTTTCATCAATGATTTCTGATTATGACATAGTCCATGGGCTGTGACCATTTCGGCGTCAGCCATGGAACTAGGTTCCGGTGATGATTTATAGGTCGGCAGGGACTTAGTTTTTGTCAATCATTCCTGATTCTCACGTAGTGCTTGGGTGGAGAAGATTTCAGCGTCACCCATGGAATTGGGTTTTGGTGATGATTTCTGGGTCTCCAGGGACGTAGTTTTCATCAATGATTTCTGATTATGACGTAGGCCATGGGTGCTGACGATTCAAGCGCCAGCCGTGGAACCGGGTTCCGGTGATGATTTATCGGTTGACAGGGACTTAGTTTTCGTCAATGATTCCTGATTCTTAGTTAGTGCATGGGCGGAGAAGATTTCAGCATCGCCCATGGAACTGGGTTCCGGTAATGATTTCTAGGTCTCTAGGGACGTAGTTTTCATCAATGATTTCTCATTATGACGTTGGCCATGGGTGCTGTAGATTTCAGCGTCAGCCGTGGAAATGGGTTCCGGTGATGATTTATGGGTTGGCAGGGACTTATTTTTCGTCAATGATTCCTGATTCTCACGTAGTACATGGGCGGAGAAGACTTCAACGTCACCCATGGAACTGGGTTCTAGTGACGATTTCTAGGTCTCCAAGGACGCAGTTTTCGTCAATGATTTATGATTATGACGAGTCCATGGGCATTGATGATTTCAGCGTCGGCCATGGAACTGGGTTCCGGTGATGATTTATTGGTCGGCCGGGACTTAGTTTTCGTCAATGATTCCTGATTCTCACGTAGTGCATGGGCGGAGAAGATTTCAACGTCACCCATTGAACTGGGTTCCGGTGATGATTTTTGGGTCTCCAGGGACGTAGTTTTAATCAATGATTTCTGATTATGACGTAGGCCATGAGTGCTGATATTTCAAGCATCGGCCGTGGAGCTGGGTTCCGATGATGATTTATTGGTCGACAGGGACTTAGTTTTCATCAATGATTCCGGATTCTCACGTACTGCTTTGGCTGAGAAGATTTCAGCATCATCCATAGAACTGGGTTCCAGTGATGATTTCTGGGTCTCAAGGGACGTAGTTTTCATCAATGATTTCTAATGATGACGTAGTGCATGTGCGGTGACAATTTCAGCGTTAGCAGTGGAACTAGGTTCCGGAGATGAGTTTGGGTCTGCAGGGATTTAGTTTTTGTCAATGATTCCTGATTCTCACGTAGTGCATGGGCGGAGAAGATTTCAGCGTCACCCATGGAACTGGGTTCCGGTGATGATTTCTGGGTCTCCAGGGACGGAGTTCTCATCAATGATTTCTGATGATGACGAAGGCCATGGACGCTGAATATGTCAGAGTCAGCCATGGAACTGGGTTCCGAAGATGATTTTTGGGTCTGCAGGGATTTAGTTTTCGTCAATGATTCCTGATTCTCACGTAGTGCATGGGTGGAGAAGATTTCAGCGTCACCCATGGAACTGGGTTCCGGTGATGATTTCTAGGTCTTCAGGGCCGGAGTTTTCAGCAATGATTTCTGATGATGACGTAGGCCATGGACGCTGAAGATTTCAGCGTCAGCCATGGAACTTGGTTCCGGTGATGATTTCTGGGTAGGCAAGGACTCAGTTCTCGTCAATGATTTTTTATTCTGAGTAGTCTATGGGCGGTGATGATTTCAGCATCAGCTGTGGAACTGGGTTCCGGTGATGATTTCTAGGTCTCCAAGGATGTAGTTTCGTCAATGATTTATGATGATGATGTAGTCCATGGGCGATGACGATTTCAGCGTCTGTCGTGGAACTGGGTTCCTATGATGATATCTGGGTCTCTAGGGACATAGTTTTCGTCAATGATTTCTGATTCTGACGTAAGCCATGGGCGATGATGATTTCATCGTCACCCATGGAACTGGGTTCCGGTGATGATTTATGGGTCTCCACGGATGCAGTTTTCATCAATGATTTCTGATGATAACGTAGTCCATGGGCGGTGACGATTTCAGTGTCAGCCGTGGAAATGGGTTCCGGTGATGATTTATGGGTGTGGAGGGACTTAGTTTTCGGCAATGATTCGTGATTCTCATGTAGTACATGGGCGGAGAAGATTTCAGCGTCATCCATGGAACTGGGTTCCGGTAATGATTTCTAGGTCTCCATGGACGCCGTTTTCGTTAATGATTTCTGATGATGATGTAGTCCATGGGCAGTGACGATTTCAGCTTCAGCCGTGGAACTGGGTTCCGGAGATGATTTTTGGGTCTGCAGGGATTTAGTTTTCGTCAAAGATTCCTGATTCTCACGTAATGCATGGGCGAAGAAGATTTCAGCGTCACCCATGGAACTGGGTTCCGGTGATGATTTCTAGGTCTCTAGGGACTTAGTTTTCATCAATGATTTCTCATTATGACGTTGGCCATGGGTGCTGTAGATTTCAGCGTCAGCCATGGAAATGGGTTCCGGTGATGATTTATGGGTTGGAGGGACTGATTTTTCGTGAATGATTCTTGATTCTCACGTAGTACATGGGCGGAGAAGACTTCAACGTCACCCATGGAACTGGGTTCCAGTGACGATTTCTAGGTCTCCAAGGATGCAGTTTTCGTCAATGATTTCTGATTATGACGTAGTCCATGGGCAGTGACGATTTCAACGTCAGCCGTGGAAGTGGGTTCCAATGATGATTTATTGGTCGGCGGGGACTTAGTTTTCGTCAATCATTCCTGATTCTCACGTAGTGCATGGGCGGAGAAGATTTCAGCGTCACCCATGGAACTGGGTTCCGGTAATGATTTCTGGGTCTCCAAGGACGCAGTTTTTGTCAATGATTTCTAATGATGACGTAGTCCATTAGCGGTGACGATTTCAGCGTCAGTTGTGGAACTGGGTTCCGGAGATGATTTTTGGGTCAGCAGGGACTTAGTTTTCGTCAATGATTCTGATTCTCACGTAGTGTGTGGGCAAAGAAGATTTCAGCGTCACCCATGGAACTGGGTTCCAATGATGATTTCTGGGTCTCCAGGGACGGAGTTTTCATCAATGATTTATGATTATGACGTAGGTCATGGATGCTGAAAATTTCAGCGTCAGCCATGGAACTCGGTTCCGGTGATTATTTCTCGGTAGTCAGGGACTTAGTTTTCGTTAATGATTCATGATTATTAGGTAATCTATGGGCGGTGATTATTTCAGCGTCAGCCGTGGAACTGTGTTCCGGTGATGATTTCTGGTTCGAGAGGGACTCAATTTTCGTCAATGATTTCTAATTCTGAGGTAATCTATGGGCGGTGATGATTTCAACGTCAGCTGTGGAACTGGGTTCCGGCGATGATTTCTAGGTCTCTAGGGATGCAGTTTTGGTCAATGATTTCTAATGATAACGTAGTCCATGGGCGGTGACGATTTTAGCGTCACCCGTGGAACTGGGTTCCGGTGATGATTTATGGGTAGGATAGGACTCAATTTTCGTCAATGATTTCTAATTCTAACGTAAGCCATGGACGCTGAAGATTTCAGCGTCACGCATGGAACTGGGTTCCGGTGATGATATTTGGGTCTCTAGGGACGCAATTTTCATCACTGATTTTTTATTATGACGTAGTCCATGGGCGCTGAAGATTTTAGCGTCAGCCTTGGATCTAGGTTCCGGTGATGATTTCTGGGTAGGCAGGGACTCAATTTTCGTCGATGATTTCTGATTCTGAGGTAGTCTATGGGCGGTGACGATTTCAGCGTCAGCCTTGGAACTGTCTTCCGATGATGATTTCTGGTTCGATAGGGACTCAGTTTTCGTCAATTTTTGTAATTCTGATGGAGGCCATGGGCGCTAAACATTTCAGTGTCAGCCAAAGAACTGTGTTCCGGTGATGATATTATGGTCTCTAGGGACGCATTTTTTGTTAATGATTTTTTATTATGACGTAGTCCATGGGCGCTGAAGATTTTAGTGTCAGCCTTGGATCTGGGTTCGAGTGATGATTTCTGGGTAGGCAGGGACTCAGCTTTCATCAATGATTTCTGATTCTGAGGTAGTCTATGGGCGGTGATGATTTCAAGGTCAGTTGTGGAACTGGGTTTCAATGATGATTTCTGGGTCTCCAGGGACGTAGTTTTTGTAAACCCCCGTAAATAAAAATAAATAATACTGATAATAATAAAAAAAAAGAAAAAAAACAACACATAGCATCAAAGTAATGATGTTTCGATGAGTAATGGATATTTGATATGAAAGAAATGAATAAATAGTAGGAATGACAATAAATGTGTGTGTCATGTGAGAGAGAGAATGATCTCCATAAACAAATTTAAAGATATTGTTGAAGTCGAAAAGAGAGTCATGATTTTTAGTTTAAAACTTGTAACGTTGGCGAAACCAGTGATGAGTTTCAATGGATAAAATAATAAGAGAAAAAAATAGAAGATATGTAAACCCCGGTCAAAACACGTATTCTGACAAATTAACGATAAATGTGGTAATATTGAATTTATTTAGTATAAATTAAGGGGAAATGTCATGAGGATCTAAGTAAATAAATTAATGCATGAAATTCAGATTTTAGTGTAAAAGACACTGATTGTTTAGTTTTACGATATCTATGATATATCTCAATCCGACCGTTGGATCAGGTTGAAATTTAATAAGGAATCTCCAGACATATTGTTTTATATTAGGTTCAAATTTCGTGTCAATCGGAATTTGGAAAAGATTTACGAGAGTACTGAAAATCGGGTAATGGAAGAAGATGACACAAGGGGTATTAATAAGGGCATTTTTGTAATTTTATCAAAACAAATACTCTCCTCTCCTCTATTTAAAAACAGAGCACGTCCTCTGCAAATGAAAAAAAAAAAACAGGAGGGAGACCATTTGTTTTGTCCCATTTTCTTCATTTTCTCTTCATTTCATCAAGCTAAATCAAAAGGGAGTGTTCTTAGGAGGATTATATCCAAGAAAACAAATTAAATGACAACTTAGAGAGTTATAGAGCTTGAGAGAAACAAAGAGAAGAAGCTGGAAATTGGAAGAGGAGGACATGATTTTTGTAAATTTTTGCAAGAATTCATTGAAATAAGTTAAAGTAGCAAAGGTAAGCAACATACCCTTTAGTAATTTTGTTTTTCTCTCTTGTTCTTACATGAGGAGAAGAAAACCTCCAAGTTTAAAATTCTAGGGTTCATATAAATATTTTGGGGGAGTAATTGTTCATGTGAATTTCGAGATTAATTGCATGATAATGGCTTGATTTGTTAGAAAAATAGAAAGAATAAATTGATTTGAAACTATGGGTTTTGAGATTGCAACAGGGCAGGCACTTTGACAGCCATAGTTTGACTTTCAACCGTTGGATTAGATTGAGTTTTGGATATGTTATTATGATCAATGTCACCTACATTCTGACCGGAGGGATTGTAAATATCAGACTTCGTTTGAGGGCTGTCACCAGAGGAACATTTCTGGAAAATCACCCTTCAAGACAGCCTTGTTCGTCAACCGTTATATCATTATTTCACCGTTGGATTGGTCTGGATTTTGTATATGTTGTTCATCCAAATGTTATATAAATTATGAACGGTTTAGATTGGAAAATAACACTCCTACCAGAAATTGTACTTCCCGAACAGTAGGTCTCCAAATTTCAGATCAGTCCGGTATTGTTCTGATAGCGAGAGTTTTAACCATTGGATGTATGTTAATTTTTGATATGTTTTTCTAATGACGATAATTTATAATTCCACCGTTTGGATGTATTGAATTCTAAATTTAAATAATGATGTTTTAAGTTTGGTTTGAGAATATTGAATGAGAATATGAGGTTTAGCATAAAAAGTATGTTTTGGGACTAAGGATAATGGCAATGGGTTTAATGATGGTGGTTGTGTTTGTGTTATGATTGAGTCATGTTTGATGTGTTGATAAGTGATGGTATAGTTAAATTCTATAAAGAATAGTGATTGACTAATACTTTGGTTGTGTTAGAATGGGAAATCATGTTGTAAGTTGAATTATGATATAAGGAATCATTTTGAGTGTGCTTTTGGAAAAATTTGGCATGTGTAGTCATTGATGAAATTTAAGTTAAATTACATTGTTTGGTGATAGATTAAATGTCTTGGGACAAAAGAAAATCGGTGATGAAAAGTCATGCCCCTTGGACATTGAAGATCATTGATGAAGAATTGAATTAAATGGGCGTTTAATGTTATTGTAAATAAATTCTAATGTAAATGAATTTAAATGACAAGTACAAAAATAAAATACATTCATGGAAATTGTTTACGGAAGTATTTGATTTTGTGAATTTATGAATATTATGAATAAATCGGGAAGATTCAATAATGATTCAGGATGTTATATTGAAAATGTAGGAGAAGCATTCACTCGACTTCTCAGGAGCTCATATAGTAGGAGCTTTGCAGGAGGGGCACAACAACAATAAGGAAGAGCGAGTTGAGCTTCTGCAGCTAGTAGGTGTTCTATACCTACACTTTTTACGTAGCGTTAATTTACTAACCTATTAAATTCTTGGTCTTTGCGTCTATGGGTGAAACCACAAAGAGAGGATAAAGTGAAATAAATGAGAAATTAAAAATGGATTTGAGTACTTGACTGGGTTAAGAATATGAATTACACTAATAGACTTCGTTGATGATCATTCCTCGAACTTGATTAGCAGGTCCCGAATGCGGAGGCTAATGATGTTAGTAAGGTTTACTAACATCGGGCTTAAATGTTGACAAATGGTGGATTAGCTTCGGCTAATGGCATCCGAATGGATGATCGGGACGAAGGACTGATTAGCTTCGGCTAAGGCTAATGGCATCCAGATGGATGGTCGGGACAAATGAATGATTAGCTTTGGCTAATGGCATCCGGATGGATGGTCGGGACAAATGAATGATTAGCTTTGGCTAATGGCATCCGGATGGATGGTCGAGACAAATGAATGATTAGCTTCGGCTAATGGCAATCACACGAAACTTGATTAGCTGGTCCCGAATGCGGAGGCTAATGATGTTAGCAAGGTTTACTAACATCGGCATAATCATCCCTGAAAATGAGGGATACTGAACTTGATTAACTATTCGGGTGAGAATAGTTAATGATATTGACCAGTGCTGTCAATATCGGCAATCACACAAAACTTTATTAGCCGGTCTTGAATGCGAAGGCTAATGATGTTAGTATGGTTTACTAACATCGGCATAATCATCCCTAAAAACGAGGGATACTGAACTTGATTAACTATTCGGGTGAGAATAGTTAATGATATTGACCGGTGCTGTCAATATCGGCAATCACACGAAACGTGATTAGCCGGTCCCGAATGCGGAGGCCAATGATGTTAGTAAGGTTTACTAACATCGGCATAATCATCCCTGGAAATACGAGATACTGAATTTGATTAACTATTCGGGTGAGAATAGTTAATGATATCGACCGGTGTTGTCGATATCGACAATCACATGAAACTTGACTAGCTATTCCTGAAGTGAAAGCTAATGATGTCAAGAATCTTGACATAGACATTTTCAGAAATATTCCAAGATATTATGGAAAGAAAAATCTGATTGGCTATTTCATGTTAGAAATAGTCGATAACATCAATCATTGGTATTAATTTTGATGTTTATAATGAACTTGATTAGCCGATCCTGATATGAGAGACTAATAACACTAATGAAAATTTATTAGTGTCAGCATTCCCTTCCAAGTTTTAGGGGAGAGGTATTATAATGATATTTCCTATAGGGAATAATTAAAAATATTAATGAAATGGGGATTGACATCTTGATAGGATTATTCATTCGGCCTTGAAGAGGCGGATATTGATTGGAAATTATGGAATAAGATAGGCGGAGGAACTAGTTACCCGGTGATGGGCTAGTGGCATTAGTTTTGTTTTCTAATGACCGGAATATACAACTTGAGTTAAACTTACTTGTGTGGTGTTAATATTGTCAGGACGACTGACTTGTCAGATTATAAATGGAATGTTGGATGATACCTAATTGTTAAACAAAAATGGTAATTTGTGTTTATGTTATGGATTATTGAAGGAAAAAAAAAAGGAGAAATTGATGAAGATCTAATTCTTGTGCAGGATGGAGGCAAATATCATATCGCTTGGGACGTGAGAGTAGAAGTTCATTAACCATGGTAGGTGTTATACATTTAAGGAATGCAATGCTATATATATATATATATATATATATATATATATATATATATATATATGATGTATTTTGAATTAATTAAGGAATTGTAATTGATATAATTTGAGAATCATGTCCTGCGCACATGGAGGATGTCAAAGAAATTATGACCAATAATGTAAATATGTTGTATTAAGGTTTCGTGTTGTTGCTGGCATGATAAGAATTGGGTGATAATTATAATAGTGTAATAAAATGCCAATAATAGTGATAGATAATGAAATTTGGCCTTAACTATGGTGGTCAAATGAGATTAGGTTGATGAACTAAATAGAATGATGTATGTATGGTATTCACATTATTTGAAGATGGATCGGATGTGAATATTGTGAAAATGATGGCAGGTTCCATGATAATGAGAGATTTTACTGAAAATCTAATGAAACATTGGAATGTGTTGAAATGGGCACAAGAAATATGCAAGTTGGATATATTTATAAACTAAAATTGGACCAAAATCATGACGAGTTTGACAACTTATATGGAAAAGCCATAATCGGTATAATAGATGTTGGGATTGAAATTGATATAAAGAGATAGAGTAAGAGGGAGAGAAATCACATGGTAGATATTATAATGAATTACATGCGCTCATGAGGTGAAACAAGACACAAAATGAAACTGTTGAATGATTCTAGGAAGGATGGATAGAGACGTAATAATGGAAGGATAAATGAGAATTTCAAAGAACTCTGATTGCATATCGTTGAATATATGTTTAATTACCTGTGCATGTATTGTGTGCTTTTCCTTTTATGCTATATTTATTATATACATTATTAAATTGCAGGTCCTTCAGATTCACGCCAGGAGTAGCGTTTCAGATTCTACATGATTATGATATGATTGAGAAATAAGTATAACTGTACAGGATGATTGTCGATAACTTGGGACCTCTAGATATAAAGGAAACTCTGCTGAAATTTCAGTGGAAATTTCGGCAAGTCTCAGATAAGTTCGGTGGATAAAAAAAAAAAAAACCCCATTTTTTTAGAAGTTAAGGCTCAAAGTTCTTTTATGAATGTACTAAATTACAAGGTGTTACAGTTTTTGTCAATGATTTCTGATTATGACGTAGTCCATGGGCGCTGAAGATTTCAGCGTCAGCCTTAGATCTGGGTTGCAGTGATGATTTCTGGGTAGGTAGGGACTCAGTTTTCGTCACTGATTTCTGATTCTGAGGTAGACTATGGGCGGTGACGATTTCAGCATCAGACGTGGAACTGGGTTCCGGTAATGATTTATGGGTCTCTAGGGACTCAGTTTTCGTCAATGATTTCTGATTCTAACGTACGCCATGGGCAATGAAGATTTCAGCGTCACCCATGGAACAGGGTTCTGGTGATGATATCTAGGTCTCCATGGATGAAGTTTTCGTCAATGATTTCTGATTATGACGTAGTCCATGGGCGGTGACGATTTCAGCGTCAGCCGTGGAACTGGGTTTCGATGATGATATCTGGGTCTCCAGGGACTCAGTTTTCGTCAATGATTTCTGATTCTGATGTAAGCCATGAGCGATGATGATTTTAGTGTCCGGTGATGAGTTATGGGTTAACAGGGACTCAATTTTTGTCAATGATTCCTGATTCTAACGTAGTCTTTGGGCAGAGAAGATTTCAGCGTTAGCCGTGGAACTGTGTTCTGGTGATGATTTCTGGTTCGGGAGGGACTCAATTTTCGTCAATGATTTCTGATTCTGATGTAGTCGATGGGCAGTGACGATTTCAAGGTCAGTCGTGGAATTGGGTTCCAATGATGATTTCTAGGTCGGCATGGACTCAGTTTTCATCAATGATTCCTGATTCTGATGTACACCATGGGCGCTGAAGATTTCATTGTCATCCTTGGAACTGGGTTCTGGTGATGATATCTAGTTCTCTAGGGACGTAGTTTTCGTTAATGATTTCTTATTATGACGTAGTCCATGGGCGCTGAAGATTTCAGCGTCAGCCTTGGATCTGGGTTCCGATGTTGATTTCTGGGTAGGTAGGGACTCAGTTTTCATCCCTGATTTCTGATTCTAAGGTGGTATATTGGCGGTGACAATTTCAGCGTCAGTCGTGGAACTAGGATCTAATGATGATTTTTGGGTCGACAGGGACTTAATTTTCGTCAATGATTCCTTATTCTCACTTTATCCATGGGCGGAGAAGATTCCAGTGTTAGCCTTGGAACTAGGTTCCGGGGATGATTTTTGGTTCTCAAGGGACGTAGTTTTCGTCAATGATTTCTGATTATGATGTAGGCCATGGGCGCAGAAGATTTCAGCGTCAGCCATGGAACTAGGTTCCAGTGATGATATCTGGGTCTCCAGGGACTCAGTTTTCGTCAACGATTTCTGATTCTGACGTAAGCCATGGGCGATGAAGATTTCAGCGTCACCCATGGAACTGGGTTCCGGTGATGATATCTGGGTCTCCAGGGACGCAGTTTTTGTCAATGATTTCAGATTCTTACGTAAGCCATGGGCGATGATGATTTCAGTGTCATCCATGGAACTGGGTTCCGGTGATGATTTATGGGTCAGCAGCGACTCAGTTTTCGTCAAAGATTCCTAATTCTCACGTAGTCATGGGCGAAGAAGATTTCAGCGTCAGCCATGGAACTGTGTTCTGGTGATGATTTCTGGTTCGGTAGGGACTCAGTTTTCGTAAATGATTCCTGGTTTCTGATTTACGCCATGGGCGTTGAAGATTTCAGCGTAAGCCTTGGAACTAGGTTTCGATTATGATTTTTGTGTCTCTAGGGACGTAATTTTCGTCAATGATTTCTGATTATGACGTAGGCCATGGGCGCTGATGATTTCAGTGTCAGCCAATGAACTGGGTTCCGGTGATGATATTTGGGTCTCTAGGGGCGCAGTTTTCGTCAATGATTTTTTATTATGACGTAGACCAAAGGTGCTGAAGATTTCAACGTCAGCCTTAGATCTGGGTTCCGTTGATGATTTCTAGGTAGGCATGACTCAGTTTTCGTCAATGATTTCTCATTCTGAGGTAGTCTATGGCGGTGAGGATTTCAGCGTCAGCCGTGGAAATGGGTTCCGGTGATGATTTATGGGTCAGCAGGGACTCAATTTTTGTCAATGATTCCTGATTCTAACGTAGTCTATGGGCGGAGAAGATTTCAGCGTCAGCCGTGGAACTGTGTTCCGGTGATGATTTCTGGTTCCATAGGGACTCAGTTTTCATCAATGATTATTGATTCTGACGTTGGCCATAGGCACTAAAGATTTCATCTTGAGCCTTGGAACTGGGTTCCGGTGATGATTTCTCGGTCTCTAGGGATGTAGTTTAAATTAATGATTTCTGAATATGACGCAGGCCATAGGAACTGTGTTCCGGTGATGATTGCTGGTTCCGTAGGGACTCAGTTTTCGTCAATGATTTCTGATTTTGACGTTGGCCATGGGCACTGAAGATTTCAGCTTGAGCCTTGGAACTGGGTTCCGGTGATGATTTGTCGGTCTCCAGGGATGTAGTTTTCTCTAATGATTTCTGAATATGACGTAGGCCATGGGCGCTGAAGATTTCAGGGTCAACCATGGAACTGGGTTCCGGTGATGATATCTTGGTCTCCAGGAACTCAGTTTTCGTCAATGATTTCTAATTCTGACGTAAGCCATGGCGATGGAGATTTCAGCGTCATCCATGGAACTGGGTTCCGGTGTTGATATCTTGGTCTCCAAGAACATAGTTTTCATCAATGACTCCTGATTCTCACGTAGTCCAAGGGCGGAGAAGATTTCAGCGTCAGCCTTGGAACTAGGTTCAAGGGATGATTTCTAGTTCTCGAGGGACGTAGTTTTCATCAATGATTTCTGATTATGATGTAGGCCATGGGCGCTGAATATTTCAGCGTCAGCCAAAGAATTGGGTTACGGTGATGATATTTTGGTCTCTAGGGACTGACACGACCAAAAGCTTGATGTCTTCTCCCAAGTGCAAGAGTGTCGAAGTAATAAATAACCCGACAAGACCGGGGTCGAACCACAGAGAGGTTAATTGTATAAATTATAAATAGCAAGACAACAACAACAACAACAACAACAACAACAACAATAATAATAATAATACTCAGTACGTGGCGTTGTTATACCTGAGAATGATCTAAAATATCGGGTCATAGGTTTCCAGCCTATATACTGAGTTTATAAAGAGATCAAAGATATATATAACAGAATGTAAATAATAATAACAATAATAATAGAAGAAGATGAAGAAATTAATGAGAACTTTGAGATGAAAGATTAACGTAAGGATTAAACAATGATAAAAACAAATGTCAAGGTTAGAGGATCCACTAATGGTACTTTAAACAAGTATAGTATAAACTCTTATTACTCAATTGGAAACCACACATAAAGGAGGTTCCAATTAGATTATAAATTGTTAACAAGATTACATTAGTTATCTTATTCGAATAAAGCTAATACTTGTAAATGTTGGCAGGCATTCATGATTATAACTTATGTTAACAACAAATCAAGTTCCTTTCATAGCTCAGGTGTCGGTTATACCATACAGTATGGGCTATGAAAGTGCCAGGTATTTGTTGTACCAAGTGTTATACAACATAAATCTAGATTAACCATTTAACAAGCAAAGTATTAAAAGTGAACAAGATAACAAATATAAAACATGTTAGTATCCAACGTTAAGGTCCATGTTAAGTTTATTTTATACTTATTCTTACACCATTAGTGTACCCTTTTCACCTTGACATAATTAACTTAGCTAAACATAATGAAAGAAAGAAGCATAAATGAACAAGATAAGAACATAAATGAGAAAGAAGTTAACTAAGTAAAGAAAAGGAAATTAAGTGCATAAACTTGATATTAATGAAAGCAAAACATGAGCAATACAAAGAGAGAAAGCAAGATCATGATCTTAATCTGGAAACCAAGATGCCTCAATACATGGTAAGTGCCTCCTTTTATAGGCCAAAATTTGGAACTATTGATTTGTTAATTAATTGATGAGTGGGTGGCCACATCTTGACTTGGTGACAATCCTTATCTTCTTGTCTGAACAAGATGTCATTGCTAACATCATAATTTGCCCAGAATCCTCAGGAATGTTCTAGTAAATTGTCTCAGCTTTCCAACAAAAAAAGATGAGGTCATTTGGACTTCTAGAACTCAAGATATGGGCTGAACACTAAATAGTGTCTGGGCTGCAGGACAGCTTCGGACTTCTTCGTTGTTCCTTCAGTTTGGACTTCAAAACGACCTTTTTAAATCTTGGGCTCCGCATAAAAGTTGTAGGCCTTTGTCTTACCTTTCCATCCATATAAAATGGACCTAAATCCGAGATCTAGAGCTCCAGATATGATCCAATTACCGAGCAATGTTCCGGTTTGGACTGCACCGACATCTCTTTTCTAAGTTTGGCCATCTCTTTGTCCTTTCACTTTCAATACTTAAACTCATCAATCAATCCTTTTATTTATGTGATAGGCCTGCATTTAAGATGAGCATTTACCATAAATTAAGGTATCTTATAGTATCAAACTTGTTATTATAAAACATGCTTTAGTTAAGGAGTTATTGATACTTCAAGTGCAAAATGATGATATAAAACCTTGATAAACATGCACTTTTAAGTACTAATCACACCCCCCAACCAGCTTATTACTAGTCTCTAGTAATCTAAAGCGTTAAAATAGAGAAACAATTTGCAAGTTTCACAAAGCAAGGCATTCATCATTCAACTTCTATTAATCTATCCAGATAAACAAACTCTCATTAAATTTATATTACTGCTTCATACTTCTTAAACAAGATATTAATAAACCTTCTTTTTATGTGCTCAATATATGAAAACATAGATGATGGGGCTTTTGTTGGAAGAAAACAATATTATGTTCAAATGTTTAAGGTGAACTTCCTTGGGTTGGGATTATTATTATTATTACTTTTTTTTCTCTCTTTTTTTTTCTTTCTTCTTCTCTTTTTTTTTTTAATTTTATTTATATACACATACAACTTAAAACATAATGTAACTTTAACCCATGTAATGAGTTTTAGGCTAATGACTCCCAAACCAGTTGGTCTTAGGGCATTAGGTGTTAAGACACCCCTACGAGCTTAACAACTCGAGTTGCAGATACTGATACGTAGATAGTGCAATGTTTGATTCCTTTAAGATTTTCTTCTTAACCCATGTAACAAGCTTTGGGCCAATAGCTCCCAAGTCAGTTGACTTTAGGGTATTAGGTGTTAAAACACCCCTTCGAGCTTAATTGCTTAGGTTAGGGAGGCTACGAAACCAAACTTATCTATGTTTTTATTATCATCAATATTATCATCATTTTTTTTTTTTTGCAAATTATATACTATCCCTTACCCTTAGTTGTTACCTTCAACAAAAGAACATAAATAATGTAATAATCCAATGTGCAACCCACAATCATATGTTAAAGTGTGTGTGTGAAAATGAAGGTTTAATAATACTTGTTAAATGAGTATATGAGCAGAATCAAGTGATAACAATGCGAGAGTTTGTAAACCTGAATATTTCAAGAAGTATTCTAATAGGCCTTGTTATGAATATTGCAAATAACCATTAGAAAATTTTTACTAAGATGCGTCTCAAGAATAATTCCTCTTTACTCTGCCATCCTAGTAATAACAGTTTTGCCAAATGGTTTTTTAAAAACAACAACAGTTAGTTGGTTAGTTTTTTTTTTTTTTTTTAACTACTACCCTCTCCCCCCAACCAAAACGAGACATTGTCCTCAATGTCCTAAGGTAGAAAGATAGAGTATAGAAGACATCACCTGAAACAGCGAACAATGACAAACCTGAAACACACTTAAACAAATATAAGAAGTAACAAAACAAAATAATATGCTATTAATAACACAAAAGACACAAGGTTTCACAGATGAAGGCTCAAATCTAATCTAAGCTTTTTACGGCTTTCCTTAGCTGACCAATCTAGGCGACTCATGCAAGGATCAATGACAGGGATGAAAGATTGTAGTTGGTCAATCAATTGTTCAGCAGTAGCAGCAAAGATTATGATTTGTCGTGCCGAAGATGTTAGAAATTCCTGTTCCACAGCTTGATCAAGGAAAGATAGCAACTTATCATAAAAACCATTAACATTTAACAAACCTATAGGTTTATGGTGAATGTGCAGTTGGGCCCAAGATGAAATATGAAAGATCTCTTCCAATGTGCCCAGACCACCTGGTAAGGCAATGAAGGCATCACCATGGTTAAACATGGTATTCAGTCGGTCAGACATTGTTGGGACCTGTAGTTCCTCTCCAATTGTTTTTCCAATGATGTCCCCATTTGCTAAAGCTCTGGGGACAACCCCCAAAACTTGACTGCCTCCTAAAAATGCAGCCATTGAAACACCTCCCATTAACCCAAGGCTGCCTCCCTCATACACTAAATGAATCTTTCTCTCAGCTAGTATTTGACCAAGATGATTTGCTGATTCTAAAAACTCTTTTTCTTTCCCAAGGCTGGATCCACCGAAAACACAAATATTTCTTATGTGATGACTTGAGGAACCTGCCATTTCTACACACTTCTATATTTGATGAATGTATGGGATGAGTAGAAATGAAGGGAAGGAAGAGAAGAATTTATAAATGAAAAAGTGAAAATGCAATCATACCACCTACATGTATGTACAGGTAGTTGTGATTGTGGCTCACATCTTCCCTTGGTTTTACGTCCAAGAACGGCTTAAACGCCCTCTATGGGTCGGGGATAGGCTTCCCATCCAGTTTTCTTAAAAACTGGCAAACAGGGTCTTTTTTAGTCAGATTCCCAAGACTAAGTCGATCATGTTCTTTATGGAATTGTGGCCATAAATCATGAATTACACGATGCACATCTCCACTAGGATGTGTCTCAAGGGTCAATAAAAGATTATCTAAAGACCCCTTACTCAGGCCATCCTTAATGAATTGTATTTTATCTTCACGGTTTACAGATACCATTCCTAAAGAACGACATGTTGCATTACAAGTCCATCTAGCACATCTGTGACAGACTTTCAGTCGTTTTGCACGACGTTTCTTTGCAAAAGTGCTTTTACCTATTCCAGGCATGTGTGAAAAGAAAGAATTGGAGGACTCACCTGATAATCGGACCTTTGCTTCAATCAGCCAACGAATATCTTCAGGAATTCCATGGTTCATTAACAACCTCAATCTTTCACACCTAGCACGGTAAATTTTTGTAATCGCATTCTGAGGCAGAGCGGGAAAATACTTTTTCAATTTTTCAAGAGTGGTGTCCATTTTTAAATGAGAATTGGATGGGAGATTCAAAGAAAGAAGAAAGAGCAGAGAATTGCACAATTATATACACAGATATCAGTTATCATGGGAAACTGAAAGAACCGACTTAAGAGTCACGGAGTACCGTTATCCGCCATTTCACCGGGCTGAGAGAAACTAGCAAAACAACAGATACACCAAAACAAACACAAAACAATGTGAGAAAAAGAATCAATCTTTATATACAGGATCACTCAATTCAGTAGAGTCATTTTCAACTGAAAAATTGTCAAAATAAACTTTCAACCGATGCCCATTTACCTTGAAAACATTGTCATTCTTTGGATTCTCGATATCACAGGCCCCATATGGATACACATGTTTCACAATAAAAGGACCGCTCCATCTTGATCTTAGTTTTCCAGGAAATAAATGGAGTCGAGAATTATAAAGCAAGACTTTTTGACCAACATTGAATGTTTTTCTCAGTATTTTCTTGTCATGAAACTCTTTGATTCTTGCTTTATGAATTCTTGAATTGTCATATGCATCATTTCTAATTTCCTCAAGCTCATTTATTTGCAATTTTCGCAGCTGACTAGCATCATCAATGTTTGAATTGAAAGCTTTAATAGCCCAATAAGCTTTATGTTCAATTTCCACAGGTAAGTGACAAGGTTTTCCATAGACTAGTCTATAAGGTGACATACCTAATGATGTTTTATATGCAGTTCGATAAGCCCAAAGTGCATCATTAAGTCTTAAAGACCAGTCTTTCCGATTAGGGTTCACCGTTTTCTCCAAGATCTGTTTGATCTCCCTATTAGCAAGCTCTACTTGTCCACTTGTCTGAGGGTGATAAGGGGTGGCAACTTTGTGTGTGATTCCATATTTCTTCATTAAAGAAGCGAATGGCTTGTTGCAGAAATGTGTTCCACCATCACTTATTATGGCTCGAGGAATTCCAAATCGACTCAAAATATTGTCTTTCAAAAACTTTATCACTGTTTTGTGATCATTGTTTCGACTTGGAATTGCCTCTATCCATTTTGAAACATAATCTACTGCGACTAATATGTACACGAAACCAAATGATGGAGGAAATGGACCCATGAAATCTATACCCCAACAATCAAAGATCTCAATGACAAGAATAGGATTTAAAGGCATCATGTGACGTTTTGAAATAGATCCCAACTTTTGACAATTTTCACAAGTCTTGCAGAATGCATGTGAGTCTTTGAACATGGTGGGCCAATAAAATCCACTTTGTAAGATTTTTGCAGTTGTCTTTCTTGATGAGAAATGACCCCCACATGCCTCAGAATGACAAAATTTAATGACACTACTTACCTCATTGTGAGGAATGCATCTTCGAAATATTTGATCAGGACAATATTTGAATAAATAAGGGTCATCCCAATAAAAGTTCTTCACTTCGTTCAAGAACTTTCTTTTGTCTTGGGTACTCCAATGAGCTGGCAATTGTCCTGAAACAACAAAATTAACAATATTAGCAAACCAAGGCATCGTAGAAACGGAAAATAAAGATTCATCGGGAAAGTAGTCATCGATTGGTGTGATGTCAGATTTCGAATCTGTTGTCAATCTTGACAAATGATCTGCAACAACATTTTCGGTGCCTTTCTTGTCTTTGATTGTGATATCAAATTCTTGAAGTAACAAAATCCACCGCACTAATCTAGCCTTAGAATCTTTATTAGAAAGAAGATATTTCAATGCTGCATGATCACTAAAAACAACAACAGGTGAGCCAACAAGATAAGATCTGAATTTATCACAAGCAAATACTACTGCAAGTAATTCTTTTTCAGTGGTGGTGTAATTCATTTGAGCACTATTTAAAGTTTTACTTGCATAGTAAATCACATAAGGTTTCTTATCTTTTCTTTGTCCTAAGACAGCACCCACGACATAATCACTAGCGTCACACATTATTTCAAAAGGTAATGACCAATCAGGAGGTTGAATGACAGGAGCAGAAGTAAGCAAGTTTTTAAGTTTAACAAAGGCTTCTTCACAATGTTCAGTCCATTCAAAAATATTATCCTTTGTTAGAAGGTTACTCAAGGGCTTAGATATTACACTAAAATCTTTGATGAACCTTCTGTAAAAACCAGCATGTCCTAAGAATGATCTAACATCTTTAACAGATTTTGGGGTTGGTAAGTTGACAATTAACTCGATTTTAGATATGTCAACCTCAATTCCTTTCGATGAAACAATGTGACCAAGTACAATGCCGTTTGTTACCATAAAGTGACATTTTTCCCAATTCAATACAAGATTCTTCTCTTCACACCTGCTCAAAACCTTTTCTAAGTTAGTCAAACAATCATCACATGAATCACCAAAAACAGAAAAATCATCCATAAAAATTTCAAGAAAACGTTCAACCATATCACTGAATATGCTAATCATGCATCTTTGAAACGTGGCTGGTGCATTACATAATCCAAAAGGCATCCTTCGATATGCAAAAGTACCAAAAGGACATGTGAAAGTAGTCTTCTTTTGATCTTCCAATGCAATTTCAATTTGATTGTAACCTGAATAGCCATCTAGGAAACAATAAAATTCATGACCTGTAACTCTTTCTAGGATTTGGTCCATGAAAGGTAAAGGGAAATGATCTTTTCTAGTCATTGAATTAAGTTTCCTATAGTCAATGCACATGCGCCAACCAGTAACAGTCCTAGTTGGAATTAACTCATTTTTCTCATTCGTTATCACAGTGACTCCAGACTTTTTGGGTATAACTTGGGTAGGACCTACCCATTTGCTGTCAGAAATAGGATAAATGATTTCATTATCTAGAAGCTTAATGACTTCATTTTTCACTACTTCTTTCATATTCGGATTAAGCCTTCGTTGCATTTCTCTAGAGGGTTTAGCATTTTCCTCCAAATAAATCCTGTGTGTGCAAATCAAAGGGCTAATTCCTTTTATGTCAGCTATGGTCCATCCTAATGCATTTTTGTGCATTTTCAAAATCTGTAATAACTTACCTTCTTGATGTGCATTAAGTTTGGAAGAGATTATTACCGGAAAAGTTTCATTTTCTCCCAAAAATGAGTATTTGAGATTAAATGGTAACAACTTCAATTCAGGTTTTGGTGGTTGAACACTTGAAGGTATAGGCTCAATTGATCGTGGTGGCAATTCTTCAATTTGTGGTCTCCAATTGCATGCCTTTGATTCCTGAAAGTAGACCATTTGCAAATCATCAGATTCATCAATCTCAGTTTCACTGGAAGTGGTTTGAAATTGACCATGAACTAATTTTTCAATAAAGTCAACTTCCTGTAAATCATTATCATCTCCAAGTTGCTTGTAAATGTTGAAAATATTCATCTCCAATGTCATGTTTCCAAATGATAGCTTCATCAGTCCATTCCTACAATTAATCAATGCATTAGAAGTGGCAAGAAATGGACGTCCTAAAATGACAGGAATTGAATTACATGCTTCAACAGGTTGTGTATCCAAGACAACAAAATCCACAGGATAAATGAATTTATCAACTTGTACTAACACATCCTCAACTATTCCTCTAGGCACTTTTACAGATCTATCGGCAAGTAAAAGAGTTACAGAGGTTGGTTTTAACTCATCTAGATTGAGACTTTGAAAGACTGAATATGGAAGTAAATTCACACTAGCTCCAATATCAAGTAAGGCTCTTTCAATTTTATGTTCTCCAATAAAGCAAGAAATTGTAGGACAACCAAGGTCTTTATATTTCAAAGCATTATTGTTCTGAAGAATGACACTTGCTTGTTCGGCTAAAAAGGCTTTCTTTTTCACATTCAGTTTTCTCTTCACAGTGCACAAATCTTTCAAAAATTTAGCATAGGAAGGAACCTGTTTAATAGCATCCAACAAAGGTATATTGATCCTTACCTGTTTGAAAATTTCAAAGATTTCAGAGTTGTGATTGACTTTCCTTTGTTTGGTCATGGCATGAGGAAATGGAAGTGCTGGCGGGGAATCAGTCTTTTCTTTGCAATGTTCATGTTCAACCCATTCCTTACCCTCAGAGATAGACTCATCATCTTTCTCACAAGGTTCAAGAATGGGTTTTTCAATAACCTTACCACTACGAAGAGTGATGACTGATTTGACTTGATCCATGTGTTGGCTTCCAGAACTACTCACATTTGCATTGTATTGCCCTTTTGGATTTTGCTATGGTTGAGATGGAAACTTACCTTTCTCTTGGAAACTGAGAGCAGATGTTAATTTTGCAAGAGCATCTTTAAAATCTGTCATGCCTTGAGCAAGTTGAGTGTTGATTGCCTCTTGCTTTTCAATGAATGCATGCAATGTTTTCTCAAAATTTCTTCTAGGAGGTGGAGCATAAGGAGGTGCATATCCATGAGAATTTTAAAAATTATAGTGTGCTTGAAACGGTGGCTGTGAAGTTTGTGCATTGTTGCTATCACTCTTCCAACTGAAATTTGGGTGATTTCTCCAACCAGGGTTATACGTTTGGGAGTATGGGTTATGGTTAGGTCTTTGAAAACTGTTTAAAGCATGGGCTTGTTCATGGAGGCATTCCTTAAAAGAAGGCAAAGTTGGACAATCATTTGTTGAATGTTCATTGGTTTCACAGATTTGACACACAATGTCTTGAACAGATTTTAATTGACCATTTTTTTTCAATTCAAGTGCTTCGACTTTTCTATCTAAAGATGCAAACTTGGCTTGGAGGTCATGATCTTCCCTAAGGTTGTGCATACCACAACTAGAACTCAAGATATGGGTTGAACACTAAATAGTGTCTGGGCTGCAGAACAGCTTCGGACTTCTTCTGTGTTCCTTTAGTTTGGACTTCAAAACAGCCTTTTTAAATATTGGGCTCCTCATGAAAGTTGTAGGCCTTTGTCTTACCTTTCCATCCATATAAAATGGACCTAAATCCGAGATCTAGAGCTCCAGATATGATCCAATTACCGAGCAATGTTCCGGTTTGGACTGCACCGACATCTCTTTTCTAAGTTTGGCCATCTCTTTGTCCTTTCACTTTCAATACTTAAACTCATCAATCAATCCTTTTATTTATGTGATAGGCCTGCATTTAAGATGAGCATTTACCATAAATTAAGGTATCTTATAGTATCAAACTTGTTATTATAAAACATGCTTTAGTTAAGGAGTTATTGATACTTCAAGTGCAAAATGATGATATAAAACCTTGATAAACATGCACTTTTAAGTACTAATCAGGGACGTAGTTTTCGTCAATGATTTTTTATTATGACGTAGTTCATGTGCGCTGAAGATTTCAGCGTCGGCCTTGGATCTGGGTTCCATTGGTGATTTCTAGGTAGGCAGGGACTGAGTTTTCTTCAATGATTTCTCATTCTGAGGTAGTCTATGGGCGGTGACGATTTCAGCGTCAGCCGTGGAAATGGGTTCCGGTGATGATTTATGGGTCAGCAGGGACTCAATTTTCGTCAATGATTCCTGATTCTAACGTAGTCTATGGGCGGAGAAGATTTCATCGTCAGCCGTGGAACTATGTTCCGGTGATGATTTCTGGTTCGGTAGGGACTCAGTTTTCATCAATGATTCCTGATTCTGATGTACGCCATGGGCGCTAAAAATTTCAGCGTCAGCCTTGGAACTGGGTTCCGGTGATGATTTCTGGGTCTCCAGGGACGTAGTTTTCGTCAATGATTTCAGATTATATGTAGGCCATGGGCGCTGAAGATTTCAAGGTCAGCCATGGAATTGGGTTGCGGTGATGATGTCTTGGTCTACAGGGACGCAGTTTTTGTCAGTGATTTCTGATTCGGATGTAAGCCATTGCGATGAAGATTTCAGCGTCACCCATGGAACTAGGATCTGGTGTTGATATCTGGGTCTCTAGGGACGCAATATTCATCAATGATTTCTGATTGTGACGTAGTCCATGGGCACTGAAGATTTTAGCGTCAGCCTATGATCTGGGTTGGGAGTATGATTTTCAGGTAGGCAGGAACGCAATTTTGATCATTGATTTCTGATTCTGAGGTAGTCATTTGGCAGTGATCATTTCTGGGTAGGCAGGAATCAGTTTTCGTCAATGATTTCTCAATTTGAGGTAGTCTATGGGCGGTGACGATTTCAGCGTCACCCATGGAACTTGGTTCCGGTGTTAATATCTGGGTCTCCAAGGATGCAGTTTTCGTCAATGATTTCTGATTCTGACGTTGTCTATGGGCGCTTAGGATTTCAGCGTCATCCTATGATCTGGGTTGCGGTGATGATTTCTGGGTAGGCAAGGACTTAGTTTTCATCCCTGGTTTCTGATTCTGAGGAGTCTATTGGCAGTGAAGATTTCATCTTCAGCCGTGGAACTGGGTTCCGGTGATGACTTATGGGTCAGCAGGGACTGAGTTTTCGTCAATGATTTCTCATTCTGAGGTAGTCTATGGGCGGTGATCATTTCATCGTCAGCCGTGGAAATGGGTTCCGGTGATGATTTATGGGTCAGCAGGGACTCCTTTTTCGTCAATGATCCCTGATTCTAATGTAGTTTATGGGTATAGAAGATTTCAGCGTCAGCCGTGGAACTGTGTTCCGGTGATTATTTCTGGTTCGGTAGGGACTCAGTTTTCGTCAATGATTTCTAATTCTCATGTAGGCCATGGGCACTGAAGATTTCAACGTCAACCTTAGAACTGGGTTTCGGTGATGATTTCTTGGTCTCCAGGGACGTAGTTTTCGTCAATGATTTATGATTAAGACGTAGGCCATGGGCGCTGAAGATTTCAGGGTCAGCCGTGGAACTGGGTTTCGGTGATGATATCTAGGTCTCCAGGGATGCAGTTTTCATCAATGATTTATGATTCTGACTTAAGCCATGGCGATGAAGATTTCTGCGTCACCTATGGAACTGGGTTCCAATGTTGATATCTGGTCACTATGGAACTGGGTTCCAATGTTGATATCTGCGTCTCCAAGGACGCAGTTTTCGTCAATGATTTCTGATTGTGACGTAGTCCATGGGCGCTGAAGATTTCAGCGTTAGCCTGTGATCTGGGTTGCGGGGATGATTTTTGGGTAGGCAGGGACTTAGTTTTCATCCCTGGTTTCTGATTCTGAGCAGTCTATTGGCAGTGACGATTTCATCTTCAGCCGTGGAATTGGGTTCCGGTGATGATTTATGGGTCAGTAGGGACTGAGTTTTCATCAATGATTTATCATTCTGAGGTAGTCTGTGGGCGGTGATCATTTCAGCGTCAGCCGTGGAAATGGGTTCCGTTGATGATTTATGGGTCAGCAGGGACTCAATTTTCGTCAATGATTCCTGATTCTAATGTAGTTTATGGGCGGAGAAGAGTTCAGCGTCAGCCTTGGATTTGGGTTCCGTTGATGATTTCTGGGTAGACAGGGACTTAGTTTTCTTCGATGATTTCTCATTCTGAGGTAGTCTTTGGGCGGTGATGATTTCAGCGTCAGCCGTGGAAATGGGTTCTGGTGATGATTTATGGGTCGGCAGCGACTTAGTTTTTGTCAATGTTTCCTGATTCTCACGTAGTCCATAGGCGGAGAAGATTTTAGCGTCAGCTTTGGAACTAGGTTCCGGTGATTATTTCTAGTTCGGTAGGGACTTAGTTTTTGTCAATAAATTTTGATTATGATGTAGGCTGTGGGCGCTGAAGATTTCAGTGTCAGCCTTGGAACTGGGTTCCGGTGATGATTTCTGGGTCTCTAGGGACGTAGTTTTCGTCAATGATTTTTTATTATGATGTAGTCCATGTGTGCTGAAGATTTTAGCGTCAGCCTTGGATCTGGGTTGCGTTGATGATTTCTGGGTAGGCAGGGAGTTAGTTTCCTTCAATGATTTCTCTTTCTGAGGTAGTCTATGGGCGGTGGTGATTTCAGCGTCAGCCGTGGAACTATGTTCCGGTGATGATTTCTGGTTCGGTAGGGACTCAGTTTTCGTCAATGATTTCTGATTATGATGTAGGCCGTGGGCGCTGAAGATTTCAGCATCAGCCAAGGAACTGGGTTTCTGTGATGATATTTGGGTCTCTAGGGACGCAATTTTCGTCAATGATTTCTGATTATGACGTAGTCCATGGGCGCTGAAGATTTCAGTGTCAACCTTCGATCTGGGTTCCGTTGATGATTTCTGGGTAGGGAAGGACTTAGTTTTCGTCAATGATTTCTCATTCTGAGGTAGTCTATGGGCGGTGATGATTTCAGGCTCAGCCGTGGAAATGGGTTCCGTTGATGATTTATGGGTCAGCAGGGACTCAATTTTCGTTAATGATTCCTAATTCTAACGTAGTTTATGGGCAGAGAAGATTTCAGCGTCAGCCGTGGAACTGTGTTTCGGTGATGATTTCTGGTTCGGTAGGGACTTAGTTTTCGTCAATGATTTCTGATTTTGACGTAGGCCATGGGCCCTGAAAATTTCAGCGTCAGAATTGGAACTGGGTTCCGTTGATGATTTCTTGGTAGGCAGGGACTGAGTTTTCTTCAATGATTTCTCATTCTGAGGTAGTCTATGGGCAGTGACGATTATAGCGTCAGCGGTGGAAATGGGTTCCGGTGATGATTTATGGGTCAGTAGGGACTCAGTTTTCGTCAATGATTCCTGATTCTCACGTAGTCTATAGGCGGAGAAGATTTCAGCGTCAGCCTTGGAACTAGGTTTCGGGGATGATTTCTGGTTCTCGATGGACGTAGTTTTCGTCAATGATTTCTGATTATGATGCAGGCCATGGGCGCTGAAGATTTCAGCGTCAGCCAAAGAACTGGGTTCCCGTGATGATATTTTGGTCTCTAGGGACGTAGTTTTTGTTAATGATTTTTTAGTATGAAGCAGTCCATGTGCGCTGAAGATTTCTGGGTAGGCAGGGAATTAGTTTTCTTCAATGATTTCTCATTCTGAGGTAGTCCATGTGGTGACGATTTCAGCATCAGCCGTGGAACTGTGTTTCGGTGATGATTTCTGGTTCGGTAGGGACTTAGTTTTCGTCAATGATTTCTGATTCTGACGTAGGCCAAAGGCACTGAAGATTTCAGCATCAGCCTTGGATCTGGGTTCCGTTGATGATTTTCAGGTAGGCAGGGACTTAATTTTCGTCAACGATTCCTGATTCTCACGTAGTCTATGGGAGGAGAAGATTTCAGCGTCAGCTGTGGAACTGTGTTTCGGGGATCATTTCTGGTTCGGTAAGGACTCAGTTTTCATCAATGATTTCTGATTCTGATGTACGTCATGGGCGCTGAAGATTTCAGCCTTAGCCTTGGAACTGGGTTGCGGTGATGATTTCTGGGTCTCCGGGGACGTAGTTTTCGTCAATGATTTCTGATTATGACTTAGGCCATGGGCGCTAAAGATTTCAGTGTCAGCCATGGAACTAGGTTCCAGTGATGATATCTGGGTCTCCAAGGACTTGATTTTCGTCGATGATTTTTGAGTCTGACGTAAGCCATGGCGATGAATATTTCAGCGTCACCCATGGAACTGGGTTCCGATGTTGATATTTAGGTCTCCAAGGGTGCAATTTTTGTCAATGATTTTTTATTATGATGTAGTCCATGGGCGCTGAAGATTTCAACATTAGCCCATGATCTGGGTTGCGGTGATGATTTCTTGGTAGGCAGGGACGCAATTTTCATCCCTGTTTTCTGATTCTAAGGTAGTCTATTGGCGGTGACAATTTTAGCATGAGCAGTGGAACTGGGTTCCGGTGATGATTTATGGGTGGGTAGGGACTTAGTTTTCGTCAATGATTCTTGATTCTCACATAGTCCATGGGCGGAGAAGATTTCATCGTCAGCCGTGGAACTGTGTTCCGGTGATGATTTCTGGTTCTCGAGGGACGTAGTTTTCGTCAATGATTTTTTATTATGACGTAGTCCATGTGCGCTGAAGAATTCAGCGTCAGCCTTGGATCTGGGTTCCGTTGATGATTTCTGGGTAGGCAGGGACTGAGTTTTCTTCAATGATTTCTCATTCTGAGGTAGTCTATGGGCAATGACGATTTCAGCGTCATCCGTGGAAATGCGTTCCGATGATGATTTATGGGTCAACAAGGACTCAGTTTTCATCAACGATTCTTGATTGTCACGTAGTCTATGGGCGGAGAAGATTTCATTGTTAGCCATGGAACTGTGTTCCGGTGACGATTTCTGGTTCGGTAGGGACTCAGTTTTCGTCAATGATTTCTGATTTTGACGTAAGCCATGGCGATTAAGATTTCAGCGTCACCCATGGAACTGGGTTCCGGTGTTGATATCTGGGTCTCCAAGGACGCAGTTTTTGTCAATGATTTCTGATTATGACGTAGTCCATGGGCGTTGAACTATGATCTGGGTTGCGGTGATGATTTCTGGGTAGGCAAGGACGCAATTTTCATCGCTCATTTCTGATTCTATGGTAGTCGATTGGCGGTGACGATTTCAGAGTCAGCCCTGGAACTAGGTTCTGGTGATGATTTATTGATCGGCAGGGACTTAGTTTTCGTCAATAATTCCTGATTCCCACATAGTCCATGGGCGAAGAATATTTCAGCGTCAGCCTTGGAACTAGGTTCTGAGGATGATTTCTTGTTCTCGAGGGACGTAGTTTTCGTCAATGATTTCTGATTATGATGTAGGCCATGGGTGCTGAAGATTTCAACTTCAGTCAAAGAACTAGGATCCGCTGACGATATTTTGGTCTCTAGGGACGTAGTTTTCATCAATGATTTTTTATAATAACGTAGTCCATGTGCGCTGAAAAGGTCAGCGTTAGCCTTGGATCTGGGTTCCGTTGATGATTTCTAGGTAGGTAGGGACTTAGTTTTCTTCAATGATTTCTCATTCTGAGGTAGTCTATGGGCGGTGACGATTTCAGCGTCAGCCGTGGAAATCGATTTCGATGATGATTTATGGGTCAGCAGGGACTCAATTTTCGTCAATGATTCCTGATTCTAACGTAGTATATGGGCGGAGAAGATTTCAGCGTCAGCCGTGGAACTGTGTTCCGGTGATGATTTCTGGTTCGGTAAGGACTCAATTTTCGTCAATGATTTTTGATTCTGACGTAGGCCATGGGCACTGAATATTTCAGCGTCAGCCTAGGAACTGGGTTCCGTTGATGATTTTTGGGTAGGCAGGGACTGAGTTTTCTTCAATGATTTCTCATTCTGAGGTAGTCTATGGGCAGTGATGATTATAGCGTCAGCGGTGGAAATGGGTTCTGGTGATGATTTATGGGTCAGCAGGGATTCAGTTTTCGTCAATGAATCTGGATTCTCACGTAGTCTATGGGCGGAGAAGATTTCAGCGTCAACCATGGAACTATGTTCCGGTGATGATTTCTGGCTCGGGAGGGACTCAGTTTTCGTTAATGATTTCTGATTCTGACGTAGGCCATGGGCACTGAATATTTTAGCGTCAGCCTTGAAACTGGGTTCCGTTGATGATTTCTGGGTAGGGAGGGACTGAGTTTTCTTCAATGATTTCTCATTTTGAGGTAGACTATGGGCGGTGACGATTTCAGCGTCAGCCGTGGAAATGGGTTCCGGTGATGATTTATGGGTCAGCAGGGGCTCAATTTTCGTCAATGATTCCTGATTCTAACGTAGTCTATGGGCGGAGAAGATTTCAGCATCAGCCGTGGAACTGTGTTCCGGTGATGATTTCTGGTTTGGTTGGGACTCAGTTTTCGTTAATGATTTCTGATTCTGACGTAGGCCATGGGCACTAAATATTTCAGCGTCAGCCTAGGAACTAGGTTCCGTTGATGATTTCTGGGTAGGTAGGGACTGAGTTTTCTTCAATGATTTCTCATTCTGAGGTAGTCGATTGGCAATGACGATTATAGCGTCAGCGGTGGAAATGGGTTCCGGTGATGATTTATGGGTCAGCAGGGATTCAGTTTTCGTCAATGATTCTGGATTCTCACGTAGTCTATGGGCGGAGAAGATTTCAGCGTCAGCCGTGGAACTTTGTTCCGGTGATGATTTCTGGCTTGGGAGGGACTCAGTTTTCATCAATGATTTCTGATTCTGATGTACGCCATGGGTGCTGAAGATTTCAATGTCTACCTTGGAACTGGGTTTCGGTAATGATTTCTGGGTCTCTAGGGACGTAGTTTTTGTCAATGATTACTGATTATGACGTAGGCCATGGGCGCTTAAGATTTCAGGGTCAGTAATGGAACTGGGTTCCAGTGGTGATATTTGGGTCTCCAGGGAGTCAGTTTTTGTCAATGATTTCTGATTTTGACGTAAGCCATGACGATGAAGATTTCAATGTCATCCATGGAACTGGGTTCCGGTGTTGATATCTAAGTCTCCAAGGCCGCAGTTTTCGTCAATGATTTCTGATTATGACATAGGCCATGGGAGCTGAAGATTTCAGGGTCAGTATTGGAATTGGGTTCCGGTGATGATATTTGGGTCTCTAGGGACTCAATTCTTGTCAATGATTTTTGATTCTGACGTAAGCCATAGCGATGAAGATTTCAGCGTCACCCATGGAATTGGGTTCCGGTGTTGATATCTAGGTCTCCAAGGATGCAGTTTTTGTCAATGATTTCTGATTGTGACGTAATTCATGGGCGCTGAAGATTTCAGGGTCAGTAATGGAACTAGGTTCCAATGATGATATTTGGGTCTCTAGGGACTCAGTTTTTGTCAATGATTTTTGATTTTGACGTAAGCCATGGCGATGAAGATTTCAGCGTCATCCATGGAACTGGGTTCCGGTGTTGATATCTGGGTCTCCAAGGATGTAGTTTTCGTCAATGATTTCTGATTGTGACGTAATTCATGGGCGCTGAAGATTTCAGGGTCAGTAATGGAACTAGGTTCCAGTGATGATATCTGGGTCTCTAGGGACTCATTTTTTGTCAATGATTTTTGATTTTGACGTAAGCCATGGCGATGAAGATTTCAGCGTCATCCATGGAACTAGGTTCCGGTGTTGATATCTGGGTCTCCAAGGACACAGTTTTCGTCAATGATTTCTGATTATGACATAGGCCATGGGCACTAAAGATTTCAGGGTCAGTAATGGAACTGGGTTCTAGTGATGATATTTGGGTCTCCAGGGACTCAGTTTTTGTCAATGATTTTTTATTATGACGTAGTCCATGGGCGCTGAAGATTTCAGCGTCAGCCTATGATCTGGGTTGCGGTGATGATTTCTGGGTAGGCAGGGACGTAGTTTTCATCCCTGATTTCTTATTCTGAGGTAGTCTATTGGCAGTGACAATTTCAGCGTTAGCCGTGGAACTAGGTTCCGGTGATGATTTATGGGTCGGTGGGGACTTATTTTTCGTCAATGATTCTTGATTCTCACGTAGTCCATGGACGGAGAAGATTTCAGCGTCAGCCTTAGAACTAGGTTCCGGGGATGATTTCTGGTTCTCGAGGGACGTAGTTTTCGTCAATGATTTCTGATTATGATGTAGGCCAGCCAAAGAACTGGGTTCTTGACACGACCAAAAGCTTGATGTCTTCTCCCAAGTGCAGGAGTGTCGAAGTAATAAATAACCCGACAAGACCGGGGTCGAACCACAAAGAGGTTAATTGTATAAATTATAAATAACAACGCAACAATAACAATAATAACGATAATAATAACAATAGTACTACTAGTAATAGTAATAATAATAATAATACTCAGTACGTGGCGTTGTTATACCTGAGAATGATCTAAAAGATCAGGTCACAGGTTTTCCAGCCTATATACTGAGTTTTTGAACAGATAATAATAATAATAATAATAATAACAATAATAAAGAAGAGTAAGGGAGAAATTAATGAGAACTTTGAGTTGAAAGATTAATGTAAGGATTAAACAACGATAAAAATAAATGTCAAGGTTAGAGGATCTACTAATGGTACTTCAAACAAGTATAATATAAACTCTTATTACTCAATTGGAAACCACACATAAAGGAGTTTCCAATCAGATTATAAATTGTTAACATGATTACATTAGTTATCTTATTCAAATAAAGCTAATACTTGTAAATGTTGGCAGGCATTCATGATTATAACTTATGTTAACAACAAATCAAGTTCCTTTCATAGCTCAGGTGTCGGTTATACCATACAGTATGGGCTATGAAAGTACCAAGTATTTGTTGTACCAAGTGTTATACAACATAAATCTAGATTAACCATTTAACAAGCAAAGTATTAAAAGTGAACAAGATAACAAATATAAAACATGTTAGTGTCCAACGTTAAGGTCCATGTTAAGTTTATATTATACTTATTCTTACACCATTAGTGTACCCTTTTCACCTTGACATAATTAACTTAGCTAAACATAATGAAAGAAAGAAACATAAATGAACAAGATAAGAACATAAATGAGAAAGAAATTAACTAAGTAAAGCAAAGGAAATTAAGTGCATAAACTTGATATTAATGAAAGCAAAACATAAGCAATACAAAGAGAGAAAGCAAGAGCATGATCTTGATCTGGAAACCAAGATGCCTCAATACATGGTAAGTGCCTCCTTTTATAGGCCAAAATTTGGAACTATTGATTTGTTAATTAATTGATGAGTGGGTGGCCACATCTTGACTTGGTGACAATCCTTATCTTCTTGTCTGAACAAGACGTCATTGCTAACATCATAATTTTCCCAGAATCCTCAGGAATGTTCTAGGAAATTGTCTCAGCTTTCTAACAAAAAAAAGATGAGGTCTTTTGGACTTCTAGAACTCAAGATATGGGTTGAACACTAAATAGTGTCTGGGCTGCAGGACAGCTTCGGACTTCTTCGTTGTTCCTTCAGTTTGGACTTCAAAACGGCCTTTTTAAATCTTGGGCTCCCATGAAAGTTGTAGGCCTTTGTCTTACCTTTCCATCCATATAAAATGGACCTAAATCCGAGATATAGAGCTCCAGATATGATCCAATTACCGAGCAATGTTCCGGTTTGGACTGCACCGGCATCTCTTTTCTAAGTTTGGCCATCTTTTTGTCCTTTCACTTTCAATACTTAAACTCATCAATCAATCCTTTTATTTATGTGATATGCCTGCATTTAAGATGAGCATTTACCATAAATTAAGGTATCTTATAGTATCAAACTTGTTATTATAAAACATGCTTTAGTTAAGGAGTTATTGATACTTCAAGTGCAAAATGATGATATAAAACCTTGATAAACATGCACTTTTAAGTACTAATCAGTTCCCGTGATGATATTTTGGTCTCTAGGGACATAGTTTTCGTCAATGATTTTTTATTATGATGAAGTCCATATGCGCTCAAGATTTCAGCGTCAGCCTTGGATCTGGGTTCGGTTGATGATTTCAGGGTAGGCAGGGACTTAGTTTTCTTTAATGATTTCTCATTCTGAGGTAGTCTATGGGAGGTGACAATTTCAGCGTCAGCCATGAAAATGGGTTCCGGTGATGATTTATGGGTCAGCAGGGACTCAGTTTTCGTCAATGATTCCTGATTCTCATGTAGTCTATGGGAGGAGAAGATTTCAACTTCAACCGTGGAACTGTGTTCCTGTGATGATTTCTGGTTCGGTAGGGACTCGGTTTTCATCAATGATTTCTGATTCTGATGTAGGCTGTGGGCGCTGAAGATTTCAGCGTCAGCCTTGGAACTGGGTTCCGGTGATGATTTCTAGGTCTCTAGGGATGTAGCTTTCGTCAATGATTTATGATTATGACGTAGGCCATGGGCGCTGAAGATTTCAGCGTCAGCCAAGGAACTGGGTTCTGGTGATGATATTTGGGTCTCTAGGGACGCAATTTTCGTCAATGATTTCTGATTATGACGTAGTCCATGGGCACTGAAGATTTCAGCGTCAACCTTCGATCTGGGTTCCGGTGATGATTTCTGGGTAGGTAGGGTCTCAGTTTTTGTCAATGATTTCTCATTCTGAGGTAGTCTATGGACGGTGACGATTTCAGCGTCAGCCGTGGAAATGGGTTCCGGTGATGATTTATAGGTCAGCAGGGACTCGGTTTTCGTCAATGATTCCTGATTCTCACGTAGTCTATGGGAGGAGAAGATTTCAGCGTCAGTCATGGAAGTGTGTTCCTATGATGATTTCTGGTTCGGTAGGGACTCGATTTTCATCAATGATTTCTGATTCTGATGTAGGCCATGGGTGCTGAAGATTTCAGCGTCATCCTTGGAACTGGGTTCCGGTGATGATTTATGGGTCTCTAGTGACGTAGCTTTCGTCAATGATTTCTGATTATGATGTAGTCCATGGGCGCTGAAGATTTCAGCGTCAGCCTTCGATCTGGGTTCCAGTGATGATTTCTAGGTAGGTAGGGTCTTAGTTTTCGTCAATGATTTCTGATTCTGAAGTAGTCTATGGGCAGTGATGATTTCAGCGTCAGCCGTGGAACTTGGTTCCGGTGACGATTTCTGGGTCGGTAGGGACTGAGTTTTCGTCAATGATTTCTGATTCTGATGTAGGCCATGGGCGCTGAGGATTTCAGCGTCAGCCTTGGAACTTGGTTCTAGTGATGATTTCTACGTAGGTAGGGACTCAGTTTTCGTCAATGATTTCTGATTTTGAGGTAGTTTATGGGCGTTGATGATTTCAGCGTCAGCCATGGAACTTGGTTCCGGTGATGATTTCAGGGTCAGCAAGGACGCAGTTTTCATCAATGATTCCTGATTCTCACGTAGTCTATGTGAGGTGAAGATTTCAACGTCAGCCATGGAACTGTGTTCCGGTGATGATTTCTGGTTCGGCAGGGACTCAGTTTTCGTCAATGATTTCTGATTCTGATATAGGCCATGGTGGCTAAAGATTTCAGATTCAGCCTTGGAACTGGGTTCCGGTGATAATTTTTGGGTCTCTAGGGACGTAGTTTTCGTCAATGATTTCTGATTATGACGTAGGCCATGGGCGCTGAAGATTTTAGCGTTAGCGTGGATCTGGGTTCCGGTTATGATTTCTGGGTGGGTTGGGACTCAGTTTTCACCAATGATTTTTTATTCTGACGTAGTCCATAGGCGCTGAAGATTTCAGCATCAGGCGGGGCACTCAAATCTAGTGATGATTTATGGGTCGGCAAGGACTCAGTTTTCATCAATGATTTTGGATTCTAACGTAGTCTATAGGCGGTGAAGATTTCAGCGTCAGCCGTTGAACTGGGTTCTGGTGATGATTTCTAGGTCGGCAGGGACACAATTTTTATCAATGATTTTTGATTTTGACGTTGTCCATAGGTGCTGCAGATTTCAGTGTTAGCGAGAATTTAGGTTCCGGTGATGATTTCTGGGTTGGCTGGGACTCAGTTTTCGTCAATGATTTTGATTCTAGAGTAGTCATAGGTACTGAAGATTTCAGCGTCACCGTGGATCTAGGTTCCGGTGATGATTTCTAGGTCAGTAGGGACTTAGTTTTCGTTAATGATTTAAGATTTTGACGTAGTCCATGGGCACTGAAGATTACAGCGTCAACGAGGATCTGGTTTCCGGTGATGATTTTTAAATCTTGGACTTCATATGAAAGTTTTAGGCCTATGTCTTAGCTTTCCATCCATATAAAGCAGACCTAAATTTGAGATCTAGAACTCGAGATATGACCCAATTACTAAATAGTATTCCAGATTGGACTGAACCAGCATCACTTTTCTAAGCTTCACCCTCTCTTTTTATTCACAATTTTAGTAGTTGAATTTATCAGTCAATCCTTTCATTTTGTGATATGCCTGCATTTAAGATGAACATTTACCATATATTAAGGTATCTTATAGTATCAGACTTGTTATTATAAAACATGCTTTAGTTAAGGAGTTATTGATACTTCAAGTGCAAAATGATGATATAAAACCTTGATAAAAATGCACTTTTAAGTACTAATAAGTCAGCTGTGCAGGTAGTCTCGTTGATGATTTCTGAGAGGTCACGTACTTAGTTTGTGGAGGCGATTACCATGTCAACATAGACTGTGTGCGCAGAAGACACCAAGCGTCAGTTGGGGAAGTAGTTTCGGAGATGATTTCTGAGTCGATAGCACTCATATTTTCATGATGAGTTTTGAGTCAATTAGGACTGTGTGCGCAGGTGAAACAACAAGTCAGGTGTGTAGACATTCTCGTTGATGATTTCTGGGTCGTCACCTACGCAGTTTTCGCTTCCGATTTCAGAGTCAATAAGGGATCTATGCGACGACATATCTAGGTGTCAGCAGTAAAGGAAGTGTCATTGATGATTTCTCAGACATCATCTACTCTGTTTGCAATGACGATTACCATGTCAACATGGATTGTGTGCTCAGACAACACCAAGTGTCAGCTAGGTAAGCAGTTTCGGTGATTATTTCTAAGTCAATAGCTACTCAGATTTTTCTGATGAGTTTTGAATAAGCTAGAAATGTGTGCGATGCGAAACAACATGTCAAGTGTGGAGACAGTCTCGTTGATGATTTCTGGGTCGTCACCTACGCAGTTTCGCTTGCGATTTTAGAGTGAATAGGGGATTGGTGCGTCGAAAAATCCATGTGTCAGTTGTGCAAGCAATCTCGTTGATGATTTCTGAGAGGTCACATAATCGGTTTATGGTGATGATTACCATGTCAACAGGGACTATGTGCGCAGACGACACCAAGCGTCAGCTAGTGAAGCAGTTTCAGTGATGATTTCTGAGTCGACAGCTACTCAGATTTTTCTGACGAGTTTTGAGTCAACTAGGACTGTGTGCCCTGGTGAAACAACGCATCAAGTGTGGAGACAATCCCGTTAATGATTTCTGTGTCGTCACCTATGCAGTTTTCGCTTGCGATTTGAGAGTGAATAGGGGATCTATACGCCGACAAATCGAAGCATTAGCTCTGTAGGCAGTCTCGTTGATGATTTCTAAGAGGTCACGTACTCAATTTGATGTGATGATTACCATGTCAACATGGACTGTGTGTGTAGACACCAAGTGTCAGCTGGGGTAGCAGTTTCGGCGATGATTTTTGAGTTGATAGCTACTCTAATTTTTGTGATGATTTTTGAATCCACTAGGACTGTGTGCGCTGGTGAAACAACGTGTCAGGTGTGGAAACAGTCTCGTTGATGATTTCTAGTTCGTCACCTATGCAATTTTCGCTTGCGATTTTAGAGCGAATAGGGGATCTGTGCGCCGACAAATCCATGCGTCAGCTGTGCAGGCACTCTCGTTGATGATTTCTCAGAAGTCACCTACTCTATTTGTGGTGATGATTACCATGTCAACATGAACTGTGTGCACAGACGACACCAAGCGTTAGCTGGGGATGCAGTTTCGGTGACGATTTTCTGAGTTGATAACTACTCAGATTTTGGTGTGAGTTTTTAGTCAACTACCACTATGTGCGCTAGAGAAACCAAGCGTCAACTGTGGAGAAAGTCTCGTTAATGATTTCTGCGTCATCACCTACTCAGTTTTCGCTTGCGATTTTAGAGTCAATAAAGGATCTGTGCGCCCGTATATCTAGGTGTCAGTAGTAGACGCAGTGTCATTGATGATTTCTTAGACATCATCTACTCTGTTTGCGGTGAAGATTACCATGTCAATGGAGACTGTGTGCGCAAATGACACCAAGCATCAGCTGTGGAATCAGTTTCGGTGATGATTTCTGAGTCAATAACTACTCTGATTTTTGTGATGAGTTTTAAGTCAACTAGGACTGTGTGCGCTGGCAAAACAACACGTGAAGTGTGGAGATAGTCTCGTTGATGATTTCTGGGTTGTCACCTACGCAGATTGCACTTGCGATTTTAGAGTGAATAGGGGATCTGTGCGCCGACAAATCCATGCGTTGGCTGTGCAGGCAATCTCGTTGATGATTTCTGAGAGGTCACGTCTCAGTTTGTGATGGCGATTACTATGTCAACATGGACTGTGTGCGCTAGCGAAACAACACATCAGGTGTTGAGCTAGTCTCGTTGATGATTTTAAGGTCGTCACCTACACAGTTTTCGCTTGCAATTTTAGAGTGATTAGGGGATCTGTCCGCCAAAAAATCCAAGCGTCAGCTATGCAGGCACTCTCGTTGATGATTTATGAGAGGTCACGTACTCAGTTTGTGGTGACGATTACCATGTCAACATGGACTGTGTGCGGAGACGACACCATCCGTCAGCTGGGGAATCAGTTTCAGTGATAATTTCTGAGTAGATAGCTACTCTAATTTTTGTGATGAGTTTTGAGTCAACTAGGACCGCGTGCGCTGGTGAAACAACACGTTAGGTGTGGAGACAGTCTCATTGATGATTTCTGGGTCGTCACCTACGCAGTTTTCGCTTGCGATTTTAGAGTGAATAGGGGATCTATGCGCTGACAAATCCATGTGTTAGCTGTGCAGGCAGTCTCGTTGATGATTTTTGAGAGGTCATGTACTCAGTTTTTAGTGACGATTACCATGTCAACATGGAGTGTGTGCACAGAGGACACCAAGTGTCAACTCGAGAAGCAGTTTCAGTGATGATTTCTGAGTCGGTAGCTACTCAGATTTATGTGATGAGTTTTGAGTCAACTACGACTGTGTGTGCTAGTGAAACAACGCGTCAGGTTTGGAAATAGTCTTGATGATGATTTCTGAGTCGTCAACTACTCAGTTTTCGCCTGTGATTTTAGAGTCAATAGGGGATCTGTGCGTAGACAAATCCATACATCAATTGTGGAGGCAGTCTCGTTGATTATTTCGGAGACGTCACCTACTCAATTTTTTCTTACAATTTTTGAGTCAATAGGGGATCTGTGCGTTGACGAATCCAAGCGTCAACTGTGGAGGCAGTCTCGTTGATGATTTCTGAGACGTCACCTACTCAATTTTTGGTGACGATTACCATGTCAACAAGGACCGTGTGCGCAGATGACACCAAGCGTCAACTCGGGATCCAGTTTCGGTGATGATTTCTGAGTCGATAGCTACTCAGATTTATGTGATGAGTTTTGATTCAACTAGGACTATGTGCGCTGGCAAAACAACACGTCAGGTGTGGAGATAGTCTCGATGATGATTTCTGAGTCGTCACCTACTTAGTTTCCGCCAATGATTTCAGAGTCAATAAGGGTTGTGCATAGACAAATCCATGCATCAGCTGTGGAGGCAGTCTCGTTGATGATTTCTAAGTTGTTAGCTACTCAGTTTTCGCCTCTGATTTCAGAGTCAATAGGGGATATGTGTGTAGAAAAATCCATGCATCAGCTGTAGAGGCAGTCTCGTTGATTATTTCTAAGACGTCACCTACTCAATTTTTGCTTGCAATTTTTGAGTCAATAAGGGATCTGTGCACTGACGAATCCAAGCGTCAGCTGTTGAGGCAGTCTTGTTGATGATTTTTGAGACGTCACCTACTTAGTTTTTTTGTGACAATTACCATGTCAACAAGGACCGTGTGCGCACACGAAACCAAGTGTTCGCTGGGGAAGAAGTTTTGTTAATGATTTCTAAGTCGATAGTGACTCAGATTTCGGTAATGATTTTTTAGTCAACTTGGAATGCGTTCCGTGGTGAAACTAGACGTCAGCTATGGAGACAGTCTCGTTGATGATTTCTAAATTTTCACCTATGCAGTTTTTGCTTGTGATTTCACAGTCAATAGGGGATCTGTGCTACGACGAATTTAGGTGTCAGTAGTGGAGGCAGTCTCGTTGGTTATTTCTAACACGTCACCTACTCAGTTTGTGGTGAAGATTACCATATCAATAGGGACTATGTGCGCAGACGACACCAAGTGTCACCTATGAAGGAGTTTCTATGATGATTTCTGAGTCAATAGCAACTCGGATTTATGTGATGAGTTTTTAGTCAACTAGGATTGTTTGTGCTGAAGAAACCAAGCGTCAAGTGTGGAGACAGTCTCATTGATGATTTCTGAGTCGTCACCTACTCAATTTTTGCTTGCGATTTGAGAATCAATAGGGAATCTGTGCACCGACGAATCCAAGCATCAATTGTAGAGGCAGTCTAGTTGATGATTTCTGAGACGTCACGTACTTAGTTTGTGGTGACGATTACCATGTCAACAAGGACTGTGTGCGCACACAAAACCAAGCGTCAGTTGGGAACCAGTTGCATTGAGGATTTGTAAGTTGATAGGGACTCATATTTTGATGATGATTTTGAGTCAACAAGGATTGTTTGCTTAGCTAATCCAGGTGTCAACTATAGAGACAGTCTCGTTGATGATTTCTAAGTCGTCACCTACTTAGTTTTCTCTTGTGATTTCAAAGTCAATAGGTGATATGTTCACAGACGAATCCAGGTGTCAGCTGTGGAGGTAGTCTCATTTATGATTTTTGAGACATCACCTTCTTAGTTTGTTGTGACGATTACCATATGTCAACAGGGACTCTGTGCGCAGACGACACCAAATGTGAGCTAGGGAAGTAGTTTCATTAATGTTTTCTGAATCGATAGACGTTCAGATTTTTGTGAGGAGATTTGAGTCAACTACAACTGTGTGCCCTAGTGAATCCAAGCGTCAGTTATGGAGGCAATCTCATTGATGATTTCTGAGTCATCACCTACTGAGTTTGTTGTCACGCGTGTGCGGCGTCTCAACGACCGTCCACCACCATCATCATCAGGTGTGGTAATGTCTATCTATTCCGGAAAATATGAGAAGACTAGGGATTCTTGTGTTTTATCAATGGAAAAAATGGAATGGGAGTCGCCACCTAGTATTTTGGTCACTAAGAACCCTAACTAGTCTCAGAGATCGGGTACGAAGACTGGTTGCGTAAAGGGAAGGTATTAGCACCCCAAATACACCCTATCTAAGGTAAGTTGCATTGTTTTATTGTCTGATAAAAATCTAAGGTCTTGTCATGTTGGTCCGTCTATGGTTCAGGAAAAGCCCTCCTCAATAAGGAGGTTCTTATCTTATGTGGTAAAACCTAACCGGTCTAAGGTCTATAAAATAACTATCTTTTTAATATCAGGAATACGTTTTACATATAAATTCGTAATCCCAGATATCAAAACAAAACAAAATATTTTTTTTTTAAATATTGGCAAAGTTCTCATGACTTTAATAAACTGGTTATTAAAGCCAAAATGCATGCTAAATTTTTTTTTTTTGAAGTTTTTCTTTGTTGTATGAAAACACAATATGATTTTTTTTTTTTTTTTGGCATTGAGAGACTTGGTCGTATGCATAAAAACAAAAATATATATTTTTTTTGCAAAAACGGGTATTTTAATATCAAATTTGTATCTTTACGATATAAAAATACAGACTGGTATTAATCAAAATGGCATAGAAAAAATACGAGGGAAAATCATAATTTTAAAAAATATATATTTAAAAAAAATGAAGTAGACTGGGCCTGCATTGGCCCAACTACAAGGCTAGACTCAGCCCAGCCGCATGGGCTAACGATGTTCCAGCATAAAAAATGAATTGGGCCAGACCCAGCCTAAATATCAAATTTGTATCTTTACGATATAAAAATACAGACTGGTATTAATTAAAATGGCGTAGAAAAAATACGAGGGAAAATCGTAATTTTCAAAAATATATATTTTAAAAAAAATGAACTAGACTGGGCCTGCATTGGCCCAACTACAAGGCCAGACTCAGCCCAGCCGCATGGGCTAACTGATGTTCCAGCATAAAAAATGAATTGGGCCAGACCCAGCCTAATTATGTGGGCTGGGCTTGTATTAGCCCAACTACAAGGCTGGGCTGATGTTCCAGCCCGACAGAAGGGCTGGTTACTGCACGGTAACCAACCAAAAATAATTAGCTAGTTACCATGCACAACACAGTAACTAGCTAATTAAGCTTCATTTGCTGCAGAACATGAGTCATGTTCTGCATGCAAATGAAAGAAAGGCTTCGACTCGTAAATTAGGGGTAGTGGGGGTGAGGAGGTTACCTGGAGTGGCGAGACACAATCGTGGCTATCAGTGGTGGTTGGAGGCGGTGGTTTTCCTTCCTTCTCTCCTGTCTCCTCTATTTATCTTCTCAGCCCTCTCCTTTGTTTCTTCGTGGCAGTCGGCGGCGGTCAAGTGGTGTGTTGTGGCGGTGGAGAGGAGGCACAGTGGCAACTACTGTTGCTGCTCTTGTCTCCTCTTTCCGTCTCTTTTTTCTTTCTTTCTTTTTTCCTTTCTCCTTCCTCCTCTGTTCTCCCTTTTTTTTTTCTTTTTTTTTCTGTTTTTTTTGTTCCTTTTCTCCTCCCCTTTCTCTTTCAAAAGAATTGTCTCCTCTCTCGGTCTCCCTCCCTTTTTGCTTTTCTCCTCTCTAGTTTCTACTATTTCGGTATGTTTCTCTTCACTCTTTTATCTCTAAAAAACTGTTGTTTCTATCTTTCGGTCTCTCCTTTCCCCCTCAAAAATTGTCAGTCTCTCTCTCGGTTTCTCCTCCCTTCCCCTGTTCTACACCTTTTGGCATAGTATATATAGGGGCAGGGGGAGCAGGATAGACCCTACCCCGTCCCATCGCTGCACATGAGGTCCACCACAGTCCCCCTACTCTGTCACAACACCGGGAGAGGTGGCCAATGGTGGCGTCGCTTGCAGGGCACGTCTTCTCTGCTCTCTCATCATGAGGCGGGTGGCGTCTAGTTTTGGCTCGAACACAACATGTGGGAGGGAGAGGAAGAAACAAGGGGAAGAAAACAAAAAAATTCTCTTCCGCTATTGCATCTAGGGGAAGAAGAAAAACAAGAAATAGTGCTGAAATGACACTGTTTTTTTTTTTTTTGAAATATGCATGAAACAACATTGTTTTTTCCCAAAACACGTCGTTTAATTTAAATGGAAACTGGTGCCAAAGTATCCGATTTCAAATCAGTTCTTTAATTTGCGCAATTTTCAGTTTAGTCCTTGGTTTTGGATTTCTTCAATCAAGTCCCTAATTGGCCATCAAACTTCTATATTTATGCAATTAAGCCCCTGATATGAGCAAACCAGCTCTCAAAAATTAAAATTTGACCCCAGCACTTTAATTTCTTCTAATTAAAACCCAAATTTGATCCCCTGATTCGCCGATCCCCTTTAACCAGAACCAAAGTTTGTGTAACCAGAAATAAAGTCTATGTGTGGTTAGGCCAAACTGAAATCCCTTTTGTCGATCCCCTTTAACCAAAACCAAAATCTTTAGTGTTCCAGTTTGGACTGCACCAACATCTTTTTTCTAAGCTTCACCCTTCTTTATCTTCAAAATTTTAGTAGTTGAATTCATCAATCAATCCTTTGATTTATGTGATAGGCCTGTATTTAAGATGAACATTTACCATATATTAAGGTATCTTATAGTATTAAACTTGTTATTATAAAACATGCTTTAGTTAAGGAGTTATTGATACTTTAAGTACAAAATAATGATATAAAACCTTGATAAACATGCACTTTTAAATACTAATCACACCCCCCAACCAGCTTATTACTAGTCCCTAGTAATGAAAGCGTTAAAATAGAGAAACAATTTGCAAGTTCCAAAAAGCAAGGCATTCATCATTCAACTTCCATTAATCTATCCAGATAAACAAACTCTCATTAAATTTATATTCCTGCTTCATACTTCTTAAACAAGATATTAATAAACCTTGTTTTTATGTGCTCAATGTATGAAAACATAGATGATGGGGCTTTTGTTGGAAGAAAACAATATTATGTTCAAATGTTTAAGGTTAACTTCCTTGGGTTGGGATTATTATTATTTTTTCTTTATTTTATTTATATACACATACAACTTAAAACACAATGTATTAGGTGTTAAAACACCCATTCGGGCTTAATTGCTTATGTTAAGAAGGCTACGAAACCAAATTTATCTATGTTTTTATTATCATCAATATTATCATTTTTTTTTTTTGCAAATTATATACTATCCCTTTTTCTTAGTTGTTACCTTCAACAAAAGAAAATAATTAATGTACTAATCCAATGTGCAACCCACGATCATATGTTAAAGTGTGTGTATGAAAATGAAGGTTTAAGAATACTTGTTAAATGAGTATATGAGTAGAATCAAGTGATAACAATGCAAGAGTTTGTAAACCTGAATATTTCAAGAAGTGTTATGATAAACCTTGATAATGATACTTACTAAGATGCGTCTCTAGAGTCAATAAAATTTCCTCTTACTTTGCCATCCTAATAAGGATACTTACTAAGATGTGTTCTTAAAGAGTTAATAAAACTAACTCCTTACTCTAGCATCCTAATAACAATTTTGTCAAATGATTTTAATAATAGCAAAAATAGTTAGTAAGTTATTTTTTTTTAATGTCAACTACTACCCTCTCCCCCCAATCAAAACGAAACATTGTCCTCAATGTTTGAAGGTAGAAAGATAGAGTATAGAAAACATCACCTGAAACAGCGAACAATGACAACCTGAAACAACACTTAACAATATAAGAAGTAACAAAACAAAATAATATGCTATTAATAAAACCAAAAGACACAAGGTTTCACAAATGAAGGCTCAAATCTAATCTAAGCTTTTTATGGCTTTCCTTAGCTGACCAATTTAGGCGACTCATGCAGGGATCAATGACAGGGATGAAAGATTGTAGTTGGTCAATCAATTGTTCAGCAGTAGCAGCAGAGATTACAATTTGTTGTGCCGAAGATGTTAGAAATTCCTGTTCCACGACTTGATCAAGGAAAGACAACAATTTATCATAGAAATCATTAACATTTAACAAACCTATAGGTTTATGGTGAATGTGTAGTTGGGCCCAAGATAAAATATGAAAGATCTCTTCCAATGTGCCCAAACCACCTAGTAAGGCAATGAAGGTATCAGCATGGTGAAACATGGTATTCAGCCGGTCAGACATTGTAGGGACTTGTAGTTCCTCTCCAATTGTTTTTCCAATGATGTCCCCATTTGCTAAAGCTCTGGGGACAACCCCCAAAACTTGACTGCCTCCTAAAAATACAGCCATTGACACACCTCCCATTAACCCAAGGTTGCCTCCCCCATACACTAAATGAATCTTTCTCTCAGCTAGTACCCGACCAAGATGATTTGCTGATTCTAAAAACTCTTTTTCTTTCCTAGGACTGGATCCACCGAAAACACAAATATTTTGTATGTGATGACTTGAGGAACCTGCCATTTCTACACACTTCTATATTTGATGAATGTATGGGTTGAGTAGAAATGAAGGGAAGAAAGAGAAGAATTTATAGATGAGAAATTGAAAATGCAATTATACCACCTATATGTAGGCCAGCTATTGTCTCACACTCTCTCTCTTTATTTATTTATTTTGACAAAGCATGTATGTACAGGTAGTTGTGATTGTGGTTTACATCTTCCATTGTTTTACGTTCAAGAACAGCTTAAACGCCCTCTATGGGTCAGGGATAGGCTTCCCATCCAGTTTTTTAAAAAAACTGGCAAACAGGGTCTTTTTTAGTCAGATTCCCAAGACTAAGTCGATCATGTTCTTTATGGAATTGTGGCCATAAATCATGAATTACACGATGCACATCTCTACTAGGATGTGTCTCAAAGGTCAACAAAAGATTATCTCTAAACCCCTTACTCAGGCCATCCTAAATGAATTGTATCTTGTCTTCACGATTTACAGATACCATTCCTAAAGAACGACATGTTGCATTGCAAGTCCATCTGGCACATCTATGATAGACTTTCAGTCGTTTTGTATGACGTTTCTTTGCAAAAGTGCTTGTACCTGTTCCAGGCATGTGTGAAATGAAAGAATTGGAGGACTCACATGATAATTGGACCTTTGCTTCAATTAGCCAACGAATATCTTCAGGAATTCCATGATTCATTAACAACCTCAATCATGCACACCTAGCACGATAAATTTTTGTAATCGCATTTGGAGCAGAGTGGGAAATACCTTTTTTTAATTTTTCAAGAGTGGTGTCCATTTTCAAAAGAGAATTAGAGAAGAGATTCAAAGAAGGGAGAAAGAGCAAAGAATTGTACAAATATATATAGATATCAGTTATTATGGGAAACTGAAAGAACCGACTTAAGTCACGAAGTACCGTTATCCGCCATTTGACTGGGGTGAGAGAGAGACTAGCAAAACCAAAACAAAACACAAAACAATGTGAGAAAAAGAATCAATCTTTATATACAAGATTGCTCAATTCAATAGAGTCATTTTCAATTAAAAAATTGTCCAAATAAACTTTCAAACGATGCCCATTTACCTTGAAATGTTGCCATTCTTTGGATTCTCGATATCACAGGCCCCATATGGATACACATGTTTCACAATAAAAGGACCACTCCATCTTGATCTTAGTTTCCAAGAAATAAAAAGAGTCGAGAATTATAAAGCAAGACATTTTTACCAACATTGAATGTTTTTCTAAGTATATTCTTGTCATGAAACTCTTTGATTCTTGCTTTATGAATTCTTGAATTGTCATATGCATCATTTCTTATTTCTTCAAGCTCATTTATTTGCAATTTTCGCAACTGACTAGCATCATCAAGGTTTGAATTGAAAGCTTTAATAGCCCAATAAGCTTTATGTTCAATTTCCACAAGCAAGTGACAAAGTTTTTCATAGACTAGTCTATAAGGTGACATACCTAATGATGTTTTATAAGTAGTTCGATAAGCCCAAAGTGCATCATTAAGTCTTAAAGACCAGTCTTTTCTATTAGGGTTCACTGTTTTCTTCAAGATTTGTTTGATCTCCCTATTAGCAAGCTCTACTTGTCCATTTGTCCAAGGGTGATAAGGGTTGGTAACTTTATGTGTGATTCCATATTTCTTCATTAAATAATCAAATGGCTTGTTGCAAAAATGTGTTCCACCATCACTTATCATGACTCGAGGGATTCCAAATCGACTCAAAATATTGTCTTTCAAAAACTTTATCACTGTTTTGTGATCATTGTTTCGACTTGGAATTGCCTCTATCCATTTTGAAACATAATCTACTGCGACTAATATGTACACGAAACCAAATGATGGAGGAAATAGACCCATGAAATCTATACCCCAACAGTCAAAGATCTCAATGACAAGAATAGGATTTAAAGGCATCATATGATGTTTTGAAATAGATCCCAACTTTTGACAATTTTCACAAGTTTTGCAGAGTGCATGTGAATCCTTGAACATGGTGGGCCAGTAAATACACTTTGTAAGATTTTTGCAGTTATCTTTCTTTATGAGAAATGACTCTCACATGCCTTAGAATGACAAAATTTAATGACACTACTTACCTCATTGTCAGGAATGCATCTTCGAAATATTTGATCAGGACAATATTTGAATAAATACGGGTCATCCCAATAAAAGTTCTTCACTTTGTTCAAGAACTTTCTTTTGACTTGGGTACTCCAATGAGCTGGCAATTGTCCTGAAATAAGAAAATTAACAATATTAGCAAACCAAGGCATCGTAGAAATGAAAAGTAAAGATTCATCGGGAAAGTAGTCATTGACACGACCAAAAGCTTGATGTCTTCTCCCAAGTGCAGGAGTGTCGAAGTAATAAATAACTCGGCAAGATCGGGGTCGAACCACAAAGAGGTTAATTGTATAAATTATAAATAACAACGCAACAATAACAACAACAACAACAATTACAATAAAATAATAATGATAATAATAACAATAGTAGTACTAGTAATATAATAATAATAATAATACTCAGTACGTGGCGTTGTTTATACCTGAGAATGATCTAAAAGATCGGGTCACAGGTTTCCAGCCTATATACTTGAGTTTCTGAACAGATAATAATAATAATAATAATAACAACAACAACAATAAAGAAGAGAAGGAAGAAATTAATGAGAACTTTGAGTTGAAAGATTAATGTAAGGATTAAACAATGATAAAAACAAATGTCAAAGGTTAGAGGATCCACTAATGGTACTTCAAACAAGTATAGTATAAACTCTTATTACTCAAATTGGAAACCACACATAAAGGAGGTTCCAATCAGATTATAAATTGTTAACATGATTACATTAGTTATCTTATTCGAATAAAGCCTAATACTTGTAAATGTTGGCAGGCATTCATGATTATAACTTATGTTAACAACAAATCAAGTTCCTTTCATAGCTCAGGTGTCGGTTATACCATACAGTATGGGCTATGAAAGTACCAAGTATTTGTTGTAACCATACATAAATCTAGATTAACCATTTAAACAAGCAAGTATTAAAAGTGAACAAGATAACAAATATAAAACATGTTAGTATCTAACGTTAAGGGTCCATGTTAAGTTTATATATACTTATTCTTACACCATTAGTGTACCCTTTTTCACCTTGAAATAATTAACTTAGCTAAACATAATGAAAGAAAGAAACATAAATGAACAAGATAAAACATAAATGAGAAGAAGTTACTAAGTAAAGGAAAGGAAATTAAGTGCCATAAACTTGATATTAATGAAAGCAAAACATAAGCAATACAAAGAGAGAAAGCAAGAGCATGATCTTGATCTGGAAACCAAGATGCCTCAATACATGGTAAGTGCCTCCTTTTATAGGCCAAAATTTGGAACTATTGATTTGTTAATTAATTGATGAGTGGGTGGCCACATCTTGACTTGGTGACAATCCTTATCTTCTTATCTGAACAAGACGTCATTGCTAACATCATAACATGCCCAGAATCCTCAAGAATGTTCTAGGAAATTGTCTCAGCTTTCAAACAAAAAAAAGATGAGGTCATTTGGACTTCTAGAACTCAAGATATGGGCTAAACACTAAATAGTGTCTGGGCTGCAAGGCAGCTTCGGACTTCTTCGTTGTTCCTTCAGTTTGGACTTCAAAACGGCCTTTTTAAATCTTGGGCTCCCATGAAAGTTGTAGGCCTTTGTCTTACCTTTCTATCCATATAAAATGGACCTAAATCCGAGATCTAGAGCTCCAGATATGATCCAATTACCGAGCAATGTTCCGGTTTGGACTGCACCGGCATCTCTTTTCTCAGTTTGGCCATCTCTTTGTCCTTTCACTTTCAATACTTAAACTCATCAATCAAATCTTTTATTTATGTGATAGGCCTGCATTTAAGATGAGCATTTACCATAAATTAAGGTATCTTATAGTATCAAACTTGTTATTATAAAACATGCTTTAATTAAGGAGTTATTGATATTTCAAGTGCAAAATGATGATATAAAACCTTGATAAACATGCACTTTTAAGTACTAATCACACCCCCCAACCAGCTTATTACTAGTCCCTAGTAATCTAAAGCGTTAAAATAGAGAAACAATTTGCAAGTTTCACAAAGCAAGGCATTCATCATTCAAGTTCCATTAATCTATCCAGATAAACAAACTCTCATTAAATTTATATTACTGCTTCATACTTCTTAAACAAGATATTAATAAACCTTCTTTTATGTGCTCAATATATGAAAACATAGATGATGGGGCTTTTGTTGGAGAGAAAACAATATTATGTTCAAATGTTTAAGGTGAACTTCCTTGGGTTGGGATTATTATTATTATTACTTTTTTTTCTTTTTCTTTTTAATTTAATTTAATTTTATTTTATTTATATACACATACAACTTAAAACACAATGTATCTTTAACCCATGTAACGAGTTTTAGGCTAATGACTCCCAGACCAGTTGGTCTTAGGGCATTAGGTGTTGAGACACCCCTACGAGCTTAACAACTCGGTTTGCAGATACTGATACGTAGATAGTGCAATGTTTGATTCCCTTAAGCTTTTCTCCTTAACCCATGTAACAAGCTTTGGGCCAATAGCTCCCAAGTCAGTTGACTTTAGGGTATTAGGTGTTAAAACACCCCTTCGGTTTCACAGATGAAGGCTCAAATCTAATCTAAGCTTTTTACGGCTTTCCTTAGCTGACCAATCTAGGCGACTCATGCAAGGATCAATGACAGGGATGAAATATTGTAGTTGGTCAATCAATTGTTCAGCAGTAGAAGCAAAGATTATGATTTGTCGTGCCGAAGATGTTAGAAATTTCCTGTTCACAGCTTGATCAAGGAAAGAGAGCAACTTATTCATAAAAACCATTAACATTTAACAAACCTATAGGTTTATGGTGAATGTGCAGTTGGGCCCAAGATGAAATATGAAAGATCTCTTCCAATGTGCCCAGACCACCTGGTAAGGCAATGAAGGCATCAGCATGGCTAAACATGGCATTCAGTCGGTCAGACATTGTTGGGACCTGTAGTTCCTCTCCAATTGTTTTTCCAATGATGTAGTCATCGATTGGTGTGATGTCAGATTTTGAATCTGTTGTCAATCTTGACAAATGATCTGCAACAACATTTTCGGTGCCTTTCTTGTCTTTGATTGTGATATCAAATTCTTGAAGTAAGAAAATCCACCGCACCAATCTAGCCTTAGAATCTTTCTTAGAAAGAAGATATTTCAATGCTGCATGATCACTACAAACAACAACAGGTGAGCCAACTAGATAAGACCTGAATTTATCACAAGCAAATACTACTGCAAGTAATTCTTTTTCAGTGGTGGTGTAATTAATTTGAGCACTCTTTAAAGTTTTACTTGCATAGTAAATCACATAAGGTTTCTTATCTTTTCTTTGTCCCAAGACAGTACCCACGGCATAATCACTAGCGTCACACATTATTTCAAAAGGTAATGACCAATCAGGAGGTTGAATGACAGGAGCAGAAGTAAGCCAAGTTTTTAAGTTTAACAAAGGCTTCTTCACAACAGACTGTTCAGTCCATTCAAAAATATTATCCTTTGTTAGAAGGTTACTCAAACGGGCTTAGATATTAACATCTAAAATCTTTGATGAACCTTTCTGTAAAAACCAGCATGTCCTAAAGAATGATCTAACATCTTTAACAGATTTTGGTGTTGGTAAGTTGGCAAATTAACTCGATTTTAGAATTTGTCAACCTCAATTCTTTCAATGAAACAATGTGACCAAGTACAAATGTCGTTTGTTACCATAAAGTGATATTTTTCCCAATTTAGTAACAAGATTCTTTTCTTTCACACTTGCTCAAAACCTTTTCTAAGTTAGTCAAACAATCATCAAATGAATCACCAAAAACAGAAAAATCATCCATAAAAATCTCAAGAAAAAACGTTCAACCATATCACTGAATATGCTAAGCATGCATCTTTGAAACGTGGCTGGTGCATTACATAATCCAAAAGGCATCCTTCGATATGCAAAAGTACCAATGGACATGTGAAGTAGTCTTCTCTTGATCTTCCAATGCAATTTCAATTTGATTGTAACCTGAATAGCCATCTAGGAAAAATAAAATTCATTACCTGCAACTCTTTCTAGGATTTGATCCATGAAAGGTAAAGGGAAATGATCTTTTTCTATGTCATATAGAAATTAAGTTTCCTATAGTCAATGCACAATGCGCCAACCAGTAACAGTCCTAGTTGGAATTAACTCATTTTTCTCATTCGTTATCACAGTGACTCTAGACTTTTTGGGTACAACTTGGGTAGGACTTACCCATTTGCTGTCCAGAAATAGGATAAATGATTCCATTAATCTAGAAGCTTAATGACTTCATTTTTCCACTACTTCTTTTCAATATTAGGATTTCAGCCTTCGTTGCATTTCTCTAGAGGTTTAACATTTTCCTCCAAATAAATCCTGTGTGTGCAAATCAAAAGGGCTAATTTTTTATGTCAGCTATGGTCCATCCTAATGCAATTTTGTGACATTTCAGAGTCTGTCATAACTTACCTTCTTGATGTGCATTAAGTTTGGAAGAGATTATTACCAGGAAAAGTTTCATTTTCTCCCAAAAATGAGTATTTAAGATTAAATGGTAACGGCTTCAATTCAGGTTTGTTTGGTGGTTTGAACACTTGAAGGTATGGGCCTCAATTGATCGTGGTGGCAATTTCTTCAATTTGTGGTTTCCAATTGCATGCTTTGATTCCTGAAAGCAGACCATTTGCAAATCAATCAGATTCATACAATCTCAGTTTCACTGGAAGTGGTTTGAAAATTGATCATGAACTAATTTTTCAATAAAGTCCACTTCCTGTAAATCATTATCATTTGTTCTCTCAGGTTACTTGTGTAAATGTTGAAAAATATTCATCTCCAATGTCATGTTTCCAATGATAGCTTCATCAGTCCATTCCTAACAATTAATCAATGCATTTAGAAGTGGCAAGAAATGGACGTCCTAGAAATGACAGGGAATTGAATTACATGCTTCAACAGGTTTGTGTATCGCCAAGACAACAAAATCTACAGGGGAAATGAATTTATGAATTTATCAACTTGTACTAACACATCCTCAACTATTGTCTAGGCACTTTTTACAGATCTATCGGGCAAGTAAAAGAGTTTATAGAAGTTGGTTTTAACTCACCTAGATTGAGACTTTGAAAGACTGATATGGAAGTAAAATTCACACTGTAAGCTCCAAGATCAAAGTAAGGCTCTTTCAATTTTATGTTCTCTAATAAAGCAAAGAAATTGGTAGGACAAACCAGTGGTCTTTATATATTTCAAAGCATTATTGTTTTGAAGAATGACACTTACTTGTGTTCGGCTAAAAAGGCTTTCTTTTTCAGCATTCCAGTTTTCTCTTCACAGTGCACAAATCTTTCAAAAATTTAGCATAGGAAGGAACCTGTTTAATAGCATCCAACAAAGGTATATTGATCCTTGCCTGTTTGAAAGTTTCAAAGATTTCAGAGTTGTGATTGACTTTCCTTTGTTTGGTCACAGCATGAGGAAATGGAAGTGCTGGCGGGGAATCAGCCTTCTCTTTGCAATGTTCAGGTTTCAACCCTTTCCTTACCCTCAGAGATAGACTCATCATCTTTCTCACAAGGTTCAAGAATGGGTTTTTCAATAACCTTACCACTACGTAGAGTGATGACTGATTTGACTTGATCCATGTGTTGGCTTCCAGAACTACTCGCATTTGCATTGTATTTCCCTTTTGGATTTTGCTGTGGTTGAGATGGAAACTTACCTTTCTCTTGGAAACTAAGAGCAGATGTTAATTTTGCAAGAGCATCTTTAAAATTTGTCATGCTTTGAGCAAGTTGAGTGTTGATTGCCTCTTGCTTTTCAATGAATGCATGCAATGTTTCCTCAAGATTTCTTCTAGGAGGTGGAGCATAAAGAGGTGCATATCCATGAGAATTTTGGAAATTATGGTGTGCTTGAAACGGTGGCTGTGAAGTTTGTGCATTGTTGTTATCACTCTTCCAACTAAAATTTGGGTGATTTCTCCAACCAGGGTTATACGTTTGGGAGTATGGGTTATGGTTAGGTCTTTGGAAACTGTTTAAAGCATGGGCTTGTTCATGGAGGCATTCCTTAAAAGAAGGCAAAGTTGGACAATCATTTGTTGAATGTTCATTGGTTTCACAAATTTGACACACAATGTCTTGAACAAATTTTAATTGACCACTTTTTTTCAATTCAAGTGCTTCGACTTTTCTAGCTAAAGATGCAAACTTGGCTTGGAGGTCATGATCTTCCCTAAGGTTGTGCATACCTCCACTAGATGTATGAGGTTGAGTTTTTAACTTGGTGCGTCATAAGTACCTGTGGTGTCCCAATTTTGAGCATTTTTCGGCTAGCAAGTCTAGGTACTCCCATTGCTTCATTAAGGTCTTTATCTTTGAAGGTTCCATTGCACATCAATTCAACCATTTGCCTATCTCTAGGTGTTAAACCTTCATAAAAATGTGAAACCAATCTCCATGTTTCAAAACCATGATGAGGGCAAGTATTTAAGCAAATCTCGATACCTATCCCAACATTGGTAAAATGTTTCTCCTGGTTTTTTAGTGAAAGTGATGATTTGTCTTTTGAAAGAGTTTGTTCTGTGAGACGGAAAAAACTTCTTTAAAAATTGTTATTTGCATTTCATCCCAAGCACGAATGGATCCTGGTCTCAAATTTTTGTAGCCATGTTTTAGCTTTATCTTTTAATGAAAAAGGAAAAAGCTTTAATCGAATGATGTTTCATGCTACAATTTGAGTCATTATATATATTACAGACCTCCTCAAATTCTCTTAAATGCAAGTATGGATTTTCTAAGTCTAAGCCATGAAAAAGATGGTAAAAGTTGATAATGCCTGGCTTAAAATTAAAATGAGATGCAATCAGGAGGGAAAAACTTATGCATGAGGGTGCACTTGTTCTTGTGGGATTCATGTGGTCTCTAAGTGTTCTCATACGGTTATTCTCATTATTCTCATTATGAAGCGATTGATTATCTTCTTCGGCATATTTTCTGAAAATGATGAGGATATCCTACAAAGTCGACCACTTAATGTACGTGACCAAACTCTCATGCACGTGTGAGAATAAAAGGAAGAAAAGAAAAGAGAAGAAAAAGAAACAAACAAAATAAAAGAAACAAAAGTTAGATAAAATGAAAAAGTGAAAAGAAAAAAAATAAATTAAATATTATAATTTATACAAGAATTTATCCTCCCCGGCAACGGCGCCAAAAACTTGACACGACTAAAGGTTGATGTCTTCTCCCAAGTGCAGGAGTGTCGAAGTAATAAATAACTCGGCAAGACCGGGGTCAAATCATAGAGAGGTTAATTGTATAAATTAATAAATAACAATACAACAAGAACAAACAAATAATAAAATAATAGTAATAGTCATAATAATATTAATAGTAATAATAAAAATAATTATACTCAGTACGTGACGTTGTTATACCTGAGAATGATCTAAAAGAATTGGGTCACACGGTTTTCCAGCCTATATACTGGATTTTATGAAAAGATCAAAGAGATATATTATATAATATAAACAGATTTCTGATGCGAATGAACAAGGCAAGACAACAATGTTAGGATCCTTGATCAAACACAGAGCATACTTAATGTATATAAAATATAACAAGAATGTAATATAATAGTAGTAGTAGTAGTAGTAAGTAGTAAAAAAAGAAGAGGAAGAAGTTAATGGGAGCTTTGAGATGGAAGATTAATGTAAGGGATTAAACAATGATAAAAACAAATGTCAAGGTTAGAAGGATCCACTAATGGTATTTCAAACAAGTATAGTATAAACTCTTATTACTCAACTTGAAAACCACACATGAAGGAGGTTCCAATCAGATTATAAATCATGAATTACATTAGTTATCTTATTCGAATAATGCCAATACTTGTAAATGTTGTCAGGCATTCATAATTATAACTTAAATTAACAACAAATCAAGTTCCTTTCATAGCTTAGGTGTCGGTTATACCATACAGTATGGGCTATGAAAAGTGCCAAGTATTTGTTGTACCAAGTGTATACAACATAAATCTAGATTAAACCTTTTAAACAAGCAAAGCATTAAAAGTGAACAAGATAACAAATATAAAACATGTTAATATCAAGCATTAAAGTCCATGTTGAGTTTATACTATACTTATTTTTACACCATTAGTGTACCCTTTTCACCTTGACATAATAGATTTAGCTAAACATAATGAAAGAAAGAAAACATAAATAAACAAGATAAGAACATAATTATACAAATAAAGGAAAGGAAATGAAGAGCATAAACAAGAGATTAATATAACATCAAATAAAACTTAAACATTACAAAATACAAAGAAAGAGAGCAAGAGCATGATCTTGATCTGAACACCAAGATGCCTAAATGCATGGAAAATGCCTACTTTTATAGGCCAAAATTTGGAACTATTGATTTGATGAATAATTGTTGAGTGGGTGGCCACATCTTGACTTGGTGAAAATTCTTATCATCTTGTCTGAATAAAATGTCATTGCTAACATCAAAACTGGAACCATATGTACTCATGAAAGTTCTAGGAAATTCTCTTAGCTTTTCAGGAAAAAAAAGTTGAGGTCTTTTGGACTTCTAGAACTCAAGATATGGGCTGAACACTAAACAATGTCTGAGCTACAGGACATATTCAGACTTCTCCATTGTTGCTATAATTTGGACTTGAAAATGACCTTCTTAAATCTTGGTGTCCAAATGAAAGTTGTAGGCCTATGTCTTACCAAATCTGTGTAAACATTTGAGATCATTTGGACATCTAGAACTCAAGATATGACCCAATTACCAAACAGTGTTCCAGTTTGGACTACACCAACATCTCTTTTCTAAGCTTCACCCTTCTTTATCTTCAAAATTTCAGTAGTTGAATTTATCAATCAATCATTTGATTTACGTTATTATAAAACATGCTTTAGTTAAGGAGTTATTGATACTTTAAGTACAAAATGATAATATAAAACCTTGATAAACATGCACTTTTAAGTACTAATCAGCCATCTTAGGCCATCCATGTGTCAGAAAGTAGACACAATGAGGAAATTAGTGGTGTGGTGAACTTAAAAATTATCTTCATTGGTTCCCAAGGCTTGCTTTAGTTTCTCAATTTTCAAAAGGCACTGAAATCATTACTACTTCAGGAATATATGGAAAGTGTCACAATTATCTAGAATAGGGGAGAGAAAGATTGTGGAAATTAGTTCAACCTTGCCTTTGTAGCTGGTGTAAGAGCACCCAACCATTCTGGGTCCTTGTCCTCATGTGAAAAAAATATTAAGTGAAAGAGGTTTTAACTTTTGATTAGTTGAATGGTGCTGCCCTCCCCATAACATAAATTTAATCCCATGTAGACTTGAACATGCATCTCTATGATCAAGGGTAGTGAAAATGAGATTTTGTTATTAAATGTTTGGTACGCTGAAAATATTGATTGGATTAAATAGGACCAAATAGGATAGAAACATGATTGGACAAATAACAATCTTGTCTTGTATTTGGTGTACTTTGGACTGAACATGACGATTTGTTTTATTTTATATTTGGTAGACAATAGACAGAACTCAATCAATTTATACCTGAAGAGTTTTGGTTTAAGAAAAAATAGAGAAAAGATTGATCTGACCTAAACTTAGTTAAAAACCTGGGGTTGAAACTGCAACCTACTCAACTTGAGATAAAACAAGTGGAAAAAAAATCCATTGACTTTTTTTTTTTAGTTTTTTTTTGGTCAAAACGAGTGTCGTACTCTTTGCGAGAGTGCGGCATCTCGACGACCCTTCCTGGATGGGTTAAGAGGTCTTTAGTTTGGATAAGGAGGTGCCACCTTATATTATGGTTACTAGGAATCCTAACTAGTCTTTAGAGATTCTAGGCAAAGAGAACCGGTTGTCATAAAGAGAATATTCGTATTAGAACTCCTAATATGCTTTTACCTGAGGTACGCTGCATCGTTTTTCCTTTTATGTGGTTGTTATGGTATGATGGTGTTTCTAAATTTTATCAACCTATTATGACTGTAACAACCCGGCTTTCCAAGCCCAAAACAACAGTAAAATTTTATATATATATATATATATTTAATACACATGGTGCCGGTAATCAAAGAACTTGAATCCTCACATCATCAAAAATACAATCCATACAATCAACATTTCATTTAAAAGCGAATCTTATCACAAACACATAATATTAAAGGTTGCATGATTTGAAGTTCATATTAAAATATATACATAGACATGAGTTTGCATTCTTATGCTACTAATAGCCATCACAATTTTAAACAAAAAGGATCTAATAAAAGTTATATTACATTCAGTACATTGATCCATACAAAATACATTTGTGATTTAGAATGCATCTACATAATTCCTTGCAAAAGTAGGTTCCCGGTGTATCGGGTTTCCTAGACATCTCGTTGGTGTTATGTGACGTCCCATGCAGCAGTACAAAACATTTAAGAGAGAATGCAAGTACTTAAATAATAATAATAATAATAACTCTACGGTCTGGCAATTAATAAGCATTAACATTTATAATTTCTTCATGTATTTGATGGAACAAACTTGTAGTACATATAGATTACACAAGTTTTCGGATGCCATTCGCTGAACTAGTCATTCATTTGTCGGCAGCAGAAACTGCATTGTTTGCCGATCAGGGAATCGGGCAGCGAAATTGTGTTCCACTGCCGATTTCTGTATCGGCAGCGAAAACTGGGTCGCTACCAGATTTCTGTATCGGCAGCGAAGACTGCGTCGCTGCCGATGTCCCAGAATCGGCAGCGAAGACTGCGTCGCTGCCAGATCCAGAATCGGGCAGCGAAATACGGCGTCGCGGGGAAATGCGGGATCCAGAAATCGGCACCGAAATCATTCAAGATTTAAGTGTTCGATAATTTAATATCGGTTCTAACAATATGGTAGTACTCAAGTTAAAATATTTCAAGATTCAACATATGAAAAAGAAAGGTGCAAGTCACCTACCTGCTCCACCTGTGGGTTGTTCGTGTCTTGATGATGGTCCAATGCTCGACCGGCACCACCTAGACATCTGTGGTCACAAATCAGCACAGTTGTATGGTTATTTTATTTTTGAATCATATTCATCATCACACTTATTTCAAGAGTTCATCATGTTTCACATTCAAGTGTTCCATATTTTTTTACACCATCATATTCATGAAATTGTTACTAGCATTTAAAGTCATTCCTGCTAGGAGGCTTATTGTAGAAATCGGCATCAGCGAGAACTGGTTTGCCGCAGGCTGCCAGTTTGGCAGCGAAAAACTGCATCGCTGTTGGTGCCATAGTTTTCCGCTGCACAACGCACAACTCGGCATCGGAATATAATTCGTTGCAGGAAAGTTCAGTTTTTTGGCAGCGACAATCAGAATTTTGTTGCACAACACACAAATCGGCAGCGATATATAAATTTGCTGCAGGAGGTTTCAGTTGGCGGCAGCGAAACAGAATTTCGCTGCCACAATAACACCAAATAGGCAGCGAATATCGATTCGTTGCAGGAGGTTCGGTTTCAGCAACGAGACAGAATTTCGCTGCGCAACACACAAATCGGCAGTGAATATCAATTCGCTGCAGGAGATTCGGTTTCGGCAGCGAAACAGAATTTTGCTGCGCAACAACCAATTCGGCAGCGAATATCAATTCGCTGCAGGAGATTCGGTTTCGGCAGCGAAACAGAATTCCGCTGCGCAACACCCAATTCGGCAGCGAATATCAATTCGCTGCAGGAGGTTCGGTTTCGGCAGCGAAACAGAATTCCGCTGCGCAACACCCAATTCGGCAGCGAATATCAATTCGCTGCAGGAGGTTCGGTTGCGGCAGCGAAACAAAATTTCGCTGTACAACACAAATCGGCAGCAACATATCGATTCACTGGCAAGAGGTTCGGTTGTCGACGACAGCGAAACAGAATTTCGCTGGCAGCGAACAGTGGAGTTCACTTGCGGCAGCAAAAATAGAATTCCGTTGCACATACACAAAATCGGCAGCGAGAATATCGATTCGCTGCAGAAGGCTCAGTTTCGGCAAGCGAATCAGAATTTCGCTGGCGCAACACACAATTCGAGATCAACTGAATATCAATTGCTGCAGGAGGTTCGGTTTTCGCCGCACTCCGGGCGAGGTGAAACAGAATTTCGCTAAAAAGATGGTTCAGTTGCGGCAGCGAAACAGAATTTCACTGCAGGAGGTTCGGTTTCGGCAGCGAAACAGAATTTCGCATGCAGGCAGGAGGTTCAGTTGCGACGCGAAAACAGAATTTCGCTGCACAACACACAAATCGGCAGCGAATATTAATTCGCTGCAAAAGGTTCGCTACACAACACACAAATCGGCAGCGGGAATAATTAATTCGCTGTAATGAGCAGGAGGTTCAGTTTCAGCAACGAAACATTAATTTCGCTGCACAACCCACAAATCAGAACCCATCGATTTCTGCACATGTTTTCTTCAACAAAATTCTTGCAACAACAACATCACAGTACAGAACACCTTAATTTCAGCACTACAACCATCACAACAGAACACATTAATTTTCAGTAACTAATTCTTAAACAAAATTCCAGCAACATCACAGCAGAACATTAATTTCAGCACACAACATCACAGCAGAACACATTATTTCGGCAACAACAACATCACAGCAGAACACATTAATTACCCCAGCAGAACACACACACATGCATAGCATGCTGGCCTACCCCATAGTTAAAGCCAGCCCTCTACCATGATTTGTTAGATGTTCTGAAAATTGACTTTATTTCACTTCTGTTTGCTAGTTTCTCCTAGTTAATTTCAGTTTCCTTCATAGCTGGTTTAGGTCTTAGATCAATTTTTCTTAGGGTTTTTTCTTTCTTCATTTTCGTTTCTGATTTTAAAGGGAAGAGGAAAAGGAGTTTCATGACCCATACCTTCTGAATTTAACTAAGGTTTTGAGGAAGGTTTGAACACCTACTTCTTTTCTCTTCCACAGCTGTTGGTTCTCCTCCTTCTTCTTCTCTCATGTTTTCCCCAGCTCTCTCCCTTTTTCCTCTCCTCTATGCAGCTGCCCACATCCTCTCTCAAGGTCTCATCTCTCCTCAAAAGTTCACAAGGCAATCTCTACTGGTTTGATTCACGTTTCTGTTGTGAAAGGGGAAGGGAAGAATGGCATGCAGCTACTGGTTAGGAAGGAAGATGGATCATTCTCTCTCCCTCTTTTATTTATAACTACCATCAAATGAAATGGGTTGTTTGGGGGTTGGTTTAGGTGTGTTCTTATCCTTGTTTGGTTTATCTAAAACCAGTTTTACCCCTCCCTCTCAGCTCTGCGTCACTGTTGATTTAGAAATCGGCAGCGAAAACTGCATCGCTGCCGATTTCTACCTCGGCAGCGAAAACTATGTCGCTGCTGATTTCTGTATCGGTAGTGAAGGCTGCGTCGCTGCCAAATCCAGAATCGGCAATGAAAAGTGCATCGCTGCCGATTTCTGCATCGGCAGCGAAAACTGCATTCATCATCATCTCTCTCTCTCTCTCTCTCTCTCTCTATATATATATATATAATATATTTCCTTTGGGTGTTTACATTCTCCCCTCCTAAATATGAATTTCGTCCTCGAAATTTAAGAAGTTTCACACTCCATACCTTGTAGTTCAAATAAATTGGGGTACTTTTTCCTCATCTCAGCCTCCCTCTCCCAAGTTTCCTCTTCTACTTGAGCGTTTTGCCATAAGATTATGACGATGGGGATCTTTTTGCTCCGTAACTCCTTCACTTCTTGATCTAGTATCCTTATGGGCCTCAATTCCAGTGTTAAGTCTTCCTTGACTTCTACTGGGACCTGGGGTAGAACTCGGGCGGGGTCTACGTCAGCCTTCCTTAACAAGGAGACATGGAACACATCATGGACCCTGGCTAACTGTGGGGGCAAATCCACCTTGTAGGCTACTGGTCCAACTCGTTGTAAGATTTTGAAGGGTCTGATGAAGCGGGGAGTTAACTTCCCTTTCAATCCAAACCGTAACATGTTCTTTCAAGGGGCTACCTTCAGGAACACCTGGTCCCCCGTACTGAACTCGAGAGGTCTTCTCCTCACATCGGCATACTTCTTCTGTCTATCCTGTGCGGCTTTGATGCGATCCCTGATAGTTCTCACTTTCTCAGTGGTGACTTGGACCAACTCTGCGCCATATAACTTCCGGTCCCCAATTTCCTCCCAACACAAAGGAGTTCTGCACCTCCTACCATACAAGGCTTCATATGGGGCCATCCCTATTGTGGCTTGGTGACTATTGTTATACGTGAACTCCACCAATGCCATGTGTTCCTCCCAGTTTCCTCCAAATTCTAGCACACAAGCCCGTAATAGGTCTTCCAAGACTTGGATGACTCTTTCTGATTGGCCATTCGTTTGAGGGTGAAACGCAGTGCTCATGTCCAATCTTGTCCCCAAGGCATGTTGTATGCTCGGCCAAAGTCGAGAGGTGAACCTGGGATCTCGATCCGATACAATGGACACCGGAATCCCATGAAGTCGTACCACCTCATTTATGTAGATCTTGGCAAGCTTGTCCACCGAGTCGGTCATCTTTATAGGCAAGAATAGTGCGGATTTCGTCAACCGATCTACAATGACCCATATCGCATCATTTCCTTTTCTCCCTTTGGGAAATCCTGACACGAAATCCATGGTGATCATCTCCCACTTCCATTATGGAATTTGTAATGGTTGTAATGGTCCCGCAGGCCTTTGGTGTTCAACCTTGACTTGTTGACATATCCCACACTTTGACACATACTCAGCTATTTCCCTTTTCATATTAGGCCACCAATAGAGGTGTTTCAGGTCTCGATACATCTTAGTGCTGCCAGGATGTATGGAGAATTTGGACTCATGTGCTTCTTGTAGAACCATTCGTTTGACTGTTTCGTCATCAGGCACGTACAACCGTTGTCCCATCATCAAGGATCCATCATCCGCTACTCGGAATTTCATTTCTACCCCGGCCTCCACATTCTTCCTAATCTTGGACCCCACCTTGTCATGGAATTGGGCATGTAGTATATGTTCTCGATACGTTGGTCGCACCACTAATTGGCTACTACCCACCTCTTGCATCAATTCCCAATCTGCACCCAACTCTTTTAATTCTACCAATTGCCGCTCCTTTCCCACTGTTAAGCTTCCCAAGGAGGCTTTATTTTTGCGACTGAGGGCATCTGCCATCACGTTTGCTTTCCCCAGGTGGTATTCTATGGTGCAATCATAATCCTTAATGAGCTCTATCCACCTTCTTTGTCGCATGTTCAACTCCTTTTGCGACATCAAATACTTCAGGCTCTTATGATCAGTAAAAATTTAGGTTCGAGACCCATACAAATAGTGTCTTCATATCCTCAAAGCAAATACTACAGCTGCCAACTCCAGGTCGTGCACCGGGTAGTTCACCTCATTAGTCTTTAATTGCCTTGATGCATAGGCGATCACCTTCCCATGTTGCATCAAAACACACCCCAATCCCTTCCCTGAGGCATCACTATATACCACAAAACCCTCGGTCCCTGAGGGGAGAGTTAACACTGGAGCAGTGGTGAGCCTCATCTTCAATTCTTGGAAGCTTGCCTCACATTCTTCCGACCACACCCATTTCTTATCCTTCCTAGTTAGCTGGGTCAAAGGGGTTGCAATCAGGGAAAAACCTTCTATAAATCTCTGATAGTATCCTGCAAGTCCCAGGAAACTATGTATTTCAGTGACCGAAGTCGGTCTTTCCCATTTCAAGACTGCTTCGACTTTTTGGGGGTCGACAAAAACACCTTCGGCTGAGATGACATGTCCCATAAACATCACTCTTTTCAGCCAAAATTCACATTTACTCAGTTTTGCATATAGCTAGTGATCTCTCAAGGTTTGTAAGGTTTGTCTCAAGTGTTCTTCGTGCTCCTCGAAAGAATTCGAGTACACTAGTATATCATCAATGAATACCACCACAAACTCATCCAGATATGGTTGGAAAACCCGATTCATCAAATCCATGAAGAGGGCTGGGGCGTTCGTCAACCCGAACGGTAACACCAAAAATTCATAGTGTCCGTAACGAGTTCTAAATGCGGTCTTTGCTACATCCGCTTCTTTAATCTTCATCTGATAGTACCCTGATCTCAGATCTATCTTCGAAAATGCCCTCGCTCCTTTTAATTGGTCGAACAAATCATCTATCCGAGGTAACGGATACTTGTTTTTCATTGTTATTTTGTTCAACTGTCGATAGTCAATACAAAGTCTATGGGTTCCATCTTTCTTTCTTACAAATAGGACTGGTGCTCCCCAAGGAGAATTACTGGGCTGTATAAACCCCAAGGAAAGTAATAGTTTTAGCATAACAATCGATTAGTGCCTTGTATTTACTCAACCAATTCATGCCCAGTATTATGTCAAAATCATGTAGCTCTAAGGGAATCAAGTCTACTTCTGTTTCATACCCGGATAAACTAACCCCCACATCCACATATACAATAGTTGTTTCAACCATGTTTCCCATTGGAGTTCCAATTACAAACCCCTTCTCTACTATTTCTACTTCCTTTCTCAATTTAGTGAATATTCTCTTAGCAATGAATGAGTGGGTGGCACCCGGATCAAACAATACATGCATATTAAAATCATTCAACAGTAGTGTACCTGCCACCACATCCGATGCAGCCCTGGCCTCCTCCTGTGTCAGGTGGAAGACCCTCCCTGGGGTCCGATCATTTTGTGCCCTCGGCTTCCCTCGACTGGAGTTTGCCCCTGATTGAGAAGATCTCACTGGCCTATTAACGGTGATTGACTGCTGGTGGCTCTGACTAGGCTGTCTATAGCTCTGTACTTGTCCGGTGTTTCTTTTGGGGCAGTCCCTCTTGTAATGACCTCTCCCACCACAATAATGACACCCTTGGCTAAGATATTGGCAGTTCCTCCACCTATGACCCTCTCCTCTGCACACAAAGCATCGCCCAGGGGAAACTGAGCAGTCCCCAGGGTGTTTTTGTCCACATTTTACACAAAAAGGATAGTCAACACCCCTGCGGTCACCGGTCCTAGTTGAAGAGTTTGCCCTCGAGTGCGACTGTCCAACCATCACTCTCCCACTTGACTGTTGGTGAGGCGGTAATATCAAACTCCCCTTTTTTCCGTACTGCTCAAACACTCCACTTTTTCCTTTCTTTGGGTGCGGTGGTCTGCCGCTGAAATAGTCCCATCTCTCTTTTTTTGCTTATACTTGATACCCCCCTTGGCTTTCTCCAATACATGCCTCCAGAGCTTGTGCAGCCTCAATCAACTCCCTCACCGATTTAAATCGCAAGGCGATCAATCCTTGTCTCAACTCCTGTCGTAAACCATCTCTCAACTTTTCAATCATATGTTCCTCTGTCGGCACATAATGTGGGGCGAACAATGAGAGGTCATGGAATCTCCTTTCGTACTCCAATACTGACATATCACCCTGTCTTAATGCCAAGAACTCTTGTTCTTTCACCTTGAGATGATACTTGGAATAAAACTGATTCTCAAACTCTATCTTGAAGTCACTCCAAGTTAGTGTCTCAGTCGCACGCCTCAACTAAACTGTTTCACACCATGTCATGGCCCTATCAGACAGTAACTGGGTTGCACAATTTACCATCAAACCCTCGGGTATGCTTATTTGAATCATTGTCTTTTCTACCTTCCTGATCCATCTTCCAGCTATCTCTGCATCTTGTTCCCCCATATACGGTTCACAGCCCATTTCCCTCATACTCTTGACTAGTCGCACTAGTGGCACCACATTATCCATGGTCATGCTAGTCATAAGGGCTGCTGGTGGAATCCGCGTGGTGGGAGTTGTTTGTGCCGCTGAACTAGCCATGCCCTCCATCACTGCTTTAACTATTTGTAAAAGGAATCCCGCATCTACATATTGTGGGGGCACACCAGTTGGAACAGCAGATGGTTGTGCTTCTGATCTTTCTCGCTACTCTGTTGCGACGGGGGGTGTTCCCTCTGTCTGATTAGGCCTCGAGCCTTCCCCCGCCACCGTATCTTCCCCCTGCAAGGTTTCGGGTGGTATTAACGGAGCATGAGATGCCGTATCATCTAAGGGATCTTCGTCTTGATAACCTTGGGCACCTCGGTTCATGCCCCTCCTTTCTAAGGAGGGCGGCTCAGTTCGTGTCCCCTGTCGGGTGCGTACCATCCTAAAATTCATCGCAACAACACATTTATTAATGATCCTCAGGATCCATACCAAGTGCTCTGATACCAACTGTAACAACCTGGCTTTCCAAGCCCAAAACAACAGTAATTTTTATATATATATATATTTAATACATATGGTGCCGGTAATCAAAGAACTTGAATCCTCACATCATCAAAATACAATCCATACAATCAAACATTTCATTTAAAAGCGAATCTACACAAACACATAATATTAAGGTTGCATGATTTGAAGTTCATATTAAAAATATATACATAAACATGAGTTTGCATTCTTATCCTACTAATAGCATCACAATTTTAAACAAAAAGGATCTAATAAAAGTTATACATTCAGTACATTGATCCATACAAAATACATTGTGATTTAGAATGCATCTACATAATTCCTTGCAAAAGTAGGTTCCCGTGTATCGGGTTTCCTAGACATCTCGTTGGTGTGACGTCCCTGCAGCAGTACAAAACATTTAAGAGAATGCAAGTACTTAATAATAATAATAATAATAGTAACTAACGGTCTGGCAATTAAATAAAGCATTAACATTTATAATTTCTTCATGTATTTGATGTAACAGCTAGTAGTACATATAGATACACAAGTTTTCGGATACCATTCGCCGAAACTAATCATTCATTTGTCCAGGCCATCCATCCGGATTCCATAGCAAAATTTGCGTCGCTGCCAATCCAAAACTGCATTGCTGCCGATCAGGGAATCGGCAGCGAAAACTGTGTCGCTGCCGATTTCTGTATCGCAGCAAATACTGCGCTGCCGATCCAGAATCGGCAGCGAAATCATTCCTTTATCCCGGCCATCCATTCGGACGCCATTAGTCAAAGCTAATCATTCTTTGTCCCGGCCATCCATTTGGATGCCATTAGCCGAAGCTAATCAGTCCTTCATCCCAGCCATCCATTCGGACGCCATTAGCCAAAGCTAATCATTCTTTGTCCCGGCCATCTTTGTCCCGGCCATCCGTTCGGATGCCATTAGCCGAAGCTAATCACTCATTTGTCCCGGCCATCCGTTTGGATGCCATTAGCTGAAGCTAATCACTCATTTGTCCCAGCCATCCGTTCGGATGCCATTAGCCGAAGCTAATCAACCTTTAATCAACATTTAAGTGTTCGACAATTTAATATCGGTTCTAACAATATGGTAGTACTCAAGTTAAAATATTTCAAGATTCAACGTATGAAAAAGAAAGGTGCAAGTCACCTACCTGCTCCACCTGTGGGTTGTTCGTGTCTTGATGATGGTCCAATCCCGACCGCACCACCTAAGACATCAGTGGTCACAAATCAGCACAGTTGTATTTATTTTATTTTTGAATCATATTCATCATCACACTTATTTCAAGAGTTCATATGTTCACATTCAAGTGTTCCATATTTTACACCATCATATCATGAAATTGTTACTAGCATTTAAGTCATTCCTACCTAGGAGGCTTATTGTAGACATCGGCAGCGAGAACTGGTTCGCTGCGGGCTGCCCAATTCGACAGTGAGAACTAGTTCGCCGCAGGCTGCCAGTTTGGCAGGGAAAACTGCATTGCTGTTGGTGCCACAGTTTCGCTGCACAACGCACAACTCGGCAGCGAATATCAATTCGCTGCAGGAAGTTCAGTTTTGGCAGCAAAACAGAATTTCGCTGCACAACACACAAATCGACAGCGAATATCAATTCGCTACAGGAGGTTCAGTTGCGGCAGCGAAACAAAATTTCGCTGTACAATACACAAATCGGCAGCAAATATCGATTCGCTGCAAGAGGTTCGGTTTCGACAGCGAAACAGAATTTCGCTGTAGGAGGTTCAATTGCGGCAGCGAAACAGAATTCCGCTGCACAATACACAAATCGGCAGCGAATATCGATTCGCTGCAGAAGGCTCAGTTTCGGCAGCGAATCAGAATTTTGCTGCGCAACACAAAATTCGGCAACGAATATCAATTCGCTGCAGGAGGTTTGATTTCGGCAGTGAAACAGAATTTCGCTGCAGGAGGTTCAGTTGCAGCAGCGAAACAGAATTTCGCTGCACAACACACAAATTGGCAGCGAATATCGATTCGCTGCAGAAGGCTCAGTTTCGGCAGCGAATCAGAATTTTGCTGCGCAACACAAAATTCGGCAACGAATATCAATTCGCTGCAGGAGGTTTGATTTCGGCAGTGAAACAGAATTTTGCTGCAGGAGGTTCAGTTGCAGCAGCGAAACAGAATTTCGCTGCACAACACACAAATCGGCAGCGAATATCATTTCGCTGCAGGAGATTCAGTTGCGACAGCGAATCAGAATTTCGCTGTACAATACACAAATCGGCAGCGAATATCGATTCGCTGTAGGAGGTTCGGTTTCGGCAGTGAAACAGAATTTCGCTACAGGAGGTTCAGTTGCGGCAGCGAAACAGAATTTCGCTACAGGAGGTTCAGTTGCGGCAGCGAAACAGAATTTCGCTGCACAACACACAAATCGGCAGCGAATATCAAATCGCTGCAGGAGGTTCAGTTTCGGCAGAGAAACAGAATTTCGCTGCAGGAGGTTCAGTTGCGGCAGCGAAACAGAATTTCGCTGCACAACACACAAATCGGCAGCGAATATCAAATCGCTGCAGGAGGTTCGGTTTCGGCAGCGAAACAGAATTTCGCTGCAGGAGGTTCAGCTGCGGCAGCGAAACAGAATTTCGCTGCACAACACACAAATCGACAGCGAATATTAATTCGCTGCAGGAGGTTCAATTTCAGCAACGAAACAGAATTTCGCTGCACAACACACAAATCAGAACCATCAATTTCTGCACATATTTCTTCAACAAAATTCCAGCAACAACATCACAGCAGAACACCTTAATTTCAGCACACAACATCACAGCAGAACACATTAATTTCAGCACACAACATCACAGCAGAACACATTAATTTCAGCACATAATTCTTCAACAAAATTCCAGCAACAACATCACAGCAGAACACATTAATTTCGGCAACAACATCACAATTAATTTCAGCAACAACATCACAACAGAATACATTAATTTCAGCAACAACATCACAGCAGAACACATTAATTACCCCGGCAGAACACACACACACATGCATGCTGGCCTACCCCATAGTTAAAGCCAGCCCTCTACCATGATTTGTTAGATGTTCTGAAATTGACTTTATTTCACTTCTGTTTGCTAGTTCTCCTAGTTAATTTCAGTTTCCTTCATAGCTGGCTTAAGTCTTAGATCAATTTTTCTTAGGGTTTTTCTTCTTCATTTTCGTTTCTGATTTTAAGGGGAAGAGAAAAGGAGTTTCATGACCCATACCTTCTGAATTTAACTAAGTTTTAGGAAGGTTTGACACTATTCTTTTCTCTTCAGTTGCTGGTTCTCCTCCTTCTTCTTCCTCTCACGTTTTCCAGGTCCCTTTTTCCTCTCCTTTATGCAGCTGCCCACTCCTCTCTCAAGGTCTCATCTCTCCCTCACAAGTTCACAAGGCAATCTCTATTGGTTTGATTCACGTTTTTGTTGTGAAAGGGGATGGGAAGAATGGCATGCAGCTACTGGTTTGGGAAGAAGATGGATCATTCTCTCTCCCCTCTTTGTATTTATACTACCCATCAAATGAAATGGGTTGTTTGGGGGTTGGTTTAGGTGTGTTCTTATCCTTGTTTGGTTTATCTAAAACCAGTTTTACCCCTCCCTCCCAGCTCTGCGTCACTGTTGATTGAGAAATCGGCAGCGAAAACTGCATCGCTGCCGATTTCTGCCTCGGCAGCGAAAACTACGTCGCTGCCGATCCAGAAATCGGCAGCAGAAACTATGTCGCTGCCGATCAAGAAATGGGCAGCGAAAAACTGTGTCGCTGCCGATTTCTGTATCGGTAGTGAAGGATGTGTCGTTGCCAAATCCAGAATCGGCAACAAAAACTGCGTCGCTGCCGATTTCTGCATCGGCAGCGAAAACTGCATTCATCATCATCTCTCTCTCTCTCCCTCTCTCTCTCTCTCTCTCTCTCTCTCTCTCTATATATATATATATATATATATATATATAATATATATATATATATATATATATATATTTTTTTTTTTCCTTTGGGTGTTTACAACAAGTTTGCTACAATAAACAAACCTTGGTGTTCTAGATTAAGAACTTGATCTAAAAGATCACAATTTGAAAAGATATTAGAAGAAAGTAAGATCATTCACAACTTTGTGCTGCGAAGGAATTGAAGTTAGAAATCCAAAAAGATTTGGTGACCATTGAAATTTCACTTTTCCCTTTGGTATTTCAAATGTCCATGATTTGTACCATGAGACATAGGTTGAAATATCATCATTTATCATTGAGGTTTTTTTCAAACAAATTTGAACTTTGGGTACCTTCACGTCTACTTTAATAATATTTCAGATAAAAAACCTCTTGTAGGTTTTTTTTTAATCTTTATATCATAAGTGAATGAGTTATATTTACTCCATATAATATGTTGGATATTAACCTCATATAGGTTTTAATCTTTATATTAAAAGTGAGTAATAGATTTTACTAAAAATGAATTTTTTATATTTTTTGAAATATAGGCCACAATCCTTTGGAACTTTATAAAACTTGTTTGTCAAATCCATGCCTGCTATTTATATTTTTAAACATGCAAAAATATTTATTGATTTGTTTTCCTAATTTTAAGACATGCTCCAATATTGTTTTAGGAGTTTTAGCCATATGCAAGGAAACCTTTTATTTTTTTTTTAAATATATATTTTAATTATTTTTTAAGGTTTTGTTTGAATAAAAACCATTTTTCTTTAAATAAAATTGTCAAAATAAGCCCAAAGGCATGCTTGCCAAACATGCCCTTAAGCAAAAAATTCATTTATCGTTGAAAGCCAAACAAGGCCTTACACAAATGACCCGAACTTGACCCAATTAGGTTGACCTGAAATCTTTGGTTTTATTATAAATTGAAGAAAAAACACTAGTTTTAACCTGAAAAATAAGCCAAAACAAAAAACCAAAACATAAAGTAGATCAAACTTGCAAAAAAACAAATAAACATAAGTTTGTTTTTTACCAAAACAAATCAAACGTAGAAAACTCAAAAACACGAAGAACATTAAAGCAAACCTAGCCACATGACTCTCAAGTCCGACCAGATACAACAAAATCAAAGGCATATGCCTATTGTAAATAATTCAAGGAACAAGAATCAATCATACAAAAGCATTGATTATCAACTCATAATCATAATTTTATCAAAACAGGCTTCAGTTTGAGAAAAGGAAACTTACGATTGTAATGACCAAATTGTTGTTTTTTATTCAAATAAAATGCAGGTTATCAATGCACAAGGTCATATGAAGTTGCAAGAGAAAGGATTATGGTAAAATGAAGACGTAAAAGATGCATGTAAGACAAAGTTCTTTCCAAGAACTCGAAAAACAAAAACCCATAAAACCCAAAAAATGCACAACTATTGCCCATCCCTGGAAAATGCATTTTTGACCTTTAAACCCACCACTTTCGGTCCTAACTAACCATATACCAATACCTAACATATTTGAATCAAAATAACTAAAAAACAACATCAAAATCATGCATGAGGTTTCACTTTCCAAAACTGCCAAATTAAAACAACAAGTATATTAAAAAATTAAAGGTTCAAAATTGACATTTTAACACTCTATAGGACTAAACCAAAACCTAAGAGCCAAGAACATGCATTTAACCACAGAAAAAACCTACTACCATATTCAACAGATTCCAAACATATTCCATTTCATCAAAAACAATCACCCAAACATCTTATATACATCCAGCAACATAAATAACCACCTCAAAGCGATTAAATAAGAAAAAAACAATATTTTATGTATTAGTCAAAATCAAAACTACAAAACATTAGAACACAAAAATAAGTTCAAAAATATCATTAAACATATAAAACAAGCTAGAGGTGTTGATGCAGATCTCTTGATCACGCGGTCAAACAACCCACAACGAAGATGATACAACTCCTGGAAAGCCAAGAAATCATGTTTGATATGAATATGACACAATTTAAACCTATCCCAATGCACTAGCGCCATTGTAATAAGAAACCCTCACCCAACAAATAATGATGTTTCTAAAGTATAAGGAAGATGCCACAAGGTTAGTTATACCTTGATAAGTAAAATATATTCTTTATCTCAACAAAAAATAATATGTTGCATTACATAAAATACAAGTTTATATCATAAATCCTTGGCCGTTGAAAATTTTAGATTACAAAACCTTATATAATGGTTAAACTAGTAATCATAATGGACCCAAAACTTATGGGTAATATTTATCCATTTATAATAAACCCAAAGTATATTAACTGAGCTAAAACATGAAGAAAATAATAAAAATAACAAATCTGATGCATAGACTAAAGTTGTTGTACCTAATTAAACAAAATAACCTAAAATTAAATAATTTTCCTAGTTTAAATAATGTAATAGATGTAATTTCCATCCTAGAAACACTAGGGTCTTTGTTTGCCACCTTTAGATATCTAAAATTAGCTAGGAAATTGATTGTTGAAGTTGCATCTCCTTTAGTTTCCTTCTTTGTCTAGGATAATTAATTACAGCTTTAAAGAATCCTCTTAAAATATAAAAACCCTTGTTGCCTTCCTTAAACTTCCTTATAGGATTAGGAAACTCTTTATAATTAGCTAACCAATTTGTCATCACCAAAGGCTTTTGTTGTGCATACTGATCAAAAGAAAAGGATTTTGGAACATTAATGAATTCTTGCCACACTTAGAAATTATGCTATAGTTTATTAAAGATTCTTATAGAACTAGAAAATCCCTAAAACAAGCTACCAAATCCTTGTAATAATAATAAAAAAACACTACTGCCATAATTTAATAAATTACAAAACCTATTCCATTTCATCAAAATCAATCATCCAAACATCTTCTAAACATCATGCAACATAAACAACAAACTCGAAGCAAGATTAAACAAGAAAAAACAACATTTTTATGCATTAATCAAAATCAAAACTAAAAAAATATTATAACATTAAAACAAGTTCAAAAACATCATTAAACATGTAAAACAACCTAGAGATGTGCCTCATGGAGTTAAGTAGTTGATGACTCAGAAATCATCAACGAGACTGTCTCCACAGCTGACACCTGGATTCATTTCCACATAGATTGCTTGGTGACTCTGAAATCGCAAGCGAAAAATGAGTAGGTGACAACTCAGAAATCATCAACGAGACTTGCTCCATAGTTGACGCCTGGATTTGCTAGGGCACGCAATCCTAGTTGACTCAAAATCATCACTGAAATCTGAGTCGCTATCGACTTAGAAATCGTCAACGAAACTACTTCCTTAGCTGACGCTTGGTTTTGTCTTCACACATAGTCCTTATTCACATGGTAATCGTCACCTCAAACTAAGTAAGTGACGTCTTAAAAATCACCAATGAGCATGCCTCCATTGCTGACGCCTGGATTCGTCGGTGCACAGATCCCCTACTGACTCTAAACTCGCAAGCAAAAACTGAGTAGGTGACGACTCCTAAATCATCAACGAGACTGTCTCTCCATAGTTGACCACGTGGTTTTTAATTAAATTTATTGAGGGTTTGATTGCAAGAAAAATTGATTATGAAGTCAATTTGGGTTTTAATTAGAAGAAATTAAAGTGCTGGGGTCAAATTTTAATTTTTTAGAGCTGGTTTGGTCAAATCAGGAGCTTAATTACATAAATATAGAAGTTTGATGGCCAATTAGGGACTTGATTGAAGAAATCCAAAACCAAGGACCAAACTAAAAATCACGCAAATTAAAAGACTGACTTGAAATTGGACACTTTGGCGCCAGTTTCCATTTAAATGAAACGGCACATTTTGGGAAAAAAACGATGCCGTTTCATACATATTTTTTAAAAAAATACGAAACAGTGCCATTTTGAGGGGCATTATTTCTATTTCTTCCCCTAGATGCAGTAGGGGAAGAGAAGTTTTTTGTTTTCTTCCCCTTGTTTCTTCCTCTCCCTCCCACGTGCTTTGTTAGAGCCAAAACCAGACACTACCCGCCTCATGATAAGAAAGCAGAGAAGTCGTGCCCTGCAAGCAACGCCACCATTGGCCACCTCTCCCGGCGCCGTGACAGAGCAGAGGGATTGTGGTGCACCCCATGTGCAGCGATGGGACGAGGTAGGGTCGATCCCGCTCCCCCTGCCCCTATAAATACTGTCCTAAAAGGTGAAGAAAAGGGGAAGGTAGGAGAAATCGAGAGAGACCGATAGTTTTTTAGGGGGAAATGAGAGACCGAAAGATAGAAAAAATAATTTTTTAGAGAGAAAGGAGTGAAGAGAAACAGACAAAAACAACAGAAACTAGAGGGGAGAAAAGCAAAAAAGGAGGGAGACCGAGAGACGAGACAGTTCTTTTGAAAGAGAAAGGGGAAGAGAAAAGGAACAAAAGTAGCAGAAACAAAAAAAAAAAAACACGAGGGAGAATAGAGGAGGAAGAAAAAAGGAAAAAAAAAAAAGAGGGAAAGAGGAGACAGGAGCAGCAAGAGGAGAAACCGAAACAAAACAAAGAAAAAGAGAAGAAAAACAACCACAGTTGCCACTGTGCCTCCTCTTCACCGCCGCAGCACACCACCTGACCGCCGCCGACTACCACGAAGAAACAGAGGAGAGGGCTGAGAAGATAAACAAAGGAGACAAAAGAGAAGGAAGGAAAACCGCCGCCTCCAACCACCATTGACGGCCACGATTGTGTCTTGCCACTCTAGGTAACCTCCTCACCCCCACTGCCCCTAAGTTACGAGTCGAAGCCTTTCTTTCATTTGCATGCAGAACGTGACTCACATTCTACAGCAAATGAAGCTTAATTAGCTAGTTACCATGCTATGCACTGTAACTAGCTAATTATTTTTGGTTGGTTACCGTGCAGTAACTAGCCCTTCTGTCGGGTTGGAACATCAGCCCAACCTATGTTGTTGGGCTAAGTCCAGCCTTGTAGCTGGGCCAATATAGGCCCAGTTGACACGGCCAAAAGATTAATGTCTTCTCCCAAGTGTAGGAGTGTCGAAGTAATAAATAATCTGGCAAGACCGGGGTCGAACCACAAGGAGGTTAATTGTATAAATTATAGACAACAACAATAACAACAACAATAGTAACAATAACAATAACAATAATAATAATAACAATAATAATAAAGAAGAAGTTGATGAGAACTTTGAGATGGAAGATTAATGTAAGGATTAAACAATAAAAAAAACAAATGTCAAGGTTAGAGGATCCACTAATGGTATTTCAAACAAGTATAGTATAAACTCTTATTATTCAATTGGAAACCACACACAAAGGAGGTTCCAATTGGATGATTTGTCATTAATAGCTCATTATAAATTGTTAACATGATCATACTAATTATCTTATTCAAGTAACACAAAACTTTTAAATATTGTCAAGAATTCATGATGCTAACTTATGTTAACAACAAATCAAGTTCCTTTCATAGCACAAGTGTAGGTAATACCATACGGTTGGGCTATGAGAGTGCCAAGCATTTGTTGTACCAAGTGTTATACAACACAAATCTAGATTAACCATTTAACAAGCAAGGTATTAAGAATTAGTAAGATAAAAAGATAAGACATGTTTAATATTAAATATTAAGGTCCATGTTGAATTTGCACTATACTTATTCTTACACCATTAGTGTAACCTTTTCACCTTGACATAATAAACTTAGCTAAACATAATGAAGAAGAGAAACATAAATAAATAAAATAAGAACATAAATAAGATACAGTTAACTAAGTAAAGGAAAGGAAATGAAAAGCATAAACAAGATATTAATGAAAGCAAAACTTAAGAATTACAAAAAATATAAAGAGAGAGAGCAAGAGCAAGTTCTTGATCTGAACAACCAAGCCC